>NC_139512.1:259501545-259774519 GCF_947247035.1 Vipera ursinii | reverse complement strand
ATAGAGAAAGATCTGTGAGTTGCAAAGGCCCTACAGGTAGTCCTTGACTTATGACCCCAAAATTGAGCCCCAAATTTCTGTCGCTAAGCAAGACAGTTAAAAGAGTTTTGCCCCATTTTATGATTGTTCTTGCAACAATTATTAAGTGAATCATTGCAGTTGTTAACTTAGTAAGACTGATTGCGAGAAAGAGCTTGATTTCTGAAGCACCTAATGCATTTGAAGAAGGGCAACGGAGAGAGGGAAATAAATAAATAAATTCAAATGAATGTAAACAATGTCATCAATGAAAAAGTGGCAGCTTCGTTGCAGCCTTCCTTTCCAATGCACAAAGATAGAACTAGAAGACGGATATATGTGGTTGAGGTTATTATTGATTTGCAGTGTATCAAATATTTTGAAGGTTGCTAGTAGGAAGGAAAGCCATGCAAGGTGAATTTTGTTTGATGATGTGCCATCAAGTTGTTGTCTACTCCTAATCTTTTTAGCTAGGTTAATTTTTTATAGTATTGTATTTATTGTATTTATATTATAGGGACGCGGTGGCTCAGTGGGTTAGGACGCTGAGCTTGTCGATCAGAAGGTCGGCAGTTTGGCGGGTCAAATCCCGAGTGCCGTGTAACAGAATGAGCGCCTGTTACTTGTCCCAGCTTCTGCCAACCTAGCAGTTCGAAAGCACGTAAAAAATGCAAGTAGAAAAATAGGGACCACTACGGTGGGAAGGTAACAGCGCTCCATGTGCCTTTGGTGTCTAGTCATGCCGGCCACATGATCACGGAGACGTCCTCGGACAAGCAATGGCTCTTCGGCTTTGAAACGGAGATGAGAACCGGCCCCTAGAGTCGAAACGACTAGCACGCATGTGCGGGGGAACCTTTACCTTTACCTATTTATATTATTAGTTTTTTGTACAGTTTAATTTTTAATAACATAAGCCACCCAGAGTTATCATGTGGTAAGATAGGTGGCTAATAAGTTTTACAAATAAATAAATAAATTGACCACGTAGATAGTTTTTCTCCATGATGATGTATCTCTGATCTGTTCTTTCAGGTCTCCCAAGAGTGCACTCATCACCCCTCTTCTTCCACTTCCTTCTACTTTTATCAACATTTGAGTCTTCTCCAGAAAGTTAAGACTTTGCATAACATGTCTGAAATAGGATAATTTGAACCAGGTCAAATGAAAACTCTGGGTTGAAAACTTCAATGATCCATTGGTTTTGTTTTCTTGGTCGTTTACAGTGTTTCGGATTAAATCATTGGTGTGCCTAGTCCAGTATAGTAACCAGAAATTCCTGAGCCTTTCCTGAGCCTAAGAAACTGGACCTTCATATTAACTGTAATATGATATTTTCTAAATGGAAAAATAACTGTTGCTATGACCTACCACGTGCAAAGAGCATGCCCTGAGACAAAGTCCTCCCCAACATCCCAACATTGATTATATGTTGCAAGTATGCCAAGAGTGAAAAACTCCTTCCTCAGCCTAGTGTGCTCCAGATGTATTAGGCCTCAATTCCCATAATCCTCCAGTTAGCATTGTCTCTAACACATCTGGAAGGCTCCAGATTGGAAACGGCTAAGGAAAAAGAATGAAAATAATAAATGAACCCAGCAAAATGTGTACCAAGTGTAATATACTTTCCCTTCCACCAATATAGTTCAGCTTTTTTTCCTCTTTTGAAAGTATGCTTGACTGATGAATGAAAATGGAGTACAGACTTTTCAAGCATTTCATTTATTCCAAATAAAGCTTAAAAGTAAAGGCACACACTTGTGATTCTTCACTTTGAATTACCCCCCTTTCTAGGAACTGATTATTTAAGGTTTAAAAAGAAACATAGACAAAATAATGGGTCTTGATATCTGTTTTTCCCCCCTCATGTAAACAGATAAATGGGACAAAAGCTACAAGGAAGTTGGCACATTTCTTTATGGTCATCAGGGTGGATCATGTTTGGCTCCACATCATTCAAACCAGGGGAAAACCATAAGTCCCAAGCATGGAATACCTGACACTGATGGAAGTTGTACAGTTAATACCATACAAAACTGTATGTTAGTACTTAAATGGAAAATTAGGGTGAGCCAACTTTGGTCGAATATTGTGTGATGTTCTAGCTGTTGCTATGCATTCTCTTCCCGTCAATGGGATCCAGTGCAGAGGTGACGTATGACCTGCACTGTGACGTTGACATTAAATTTCTCTTCAGAGAGGCTCTAGATGTGATTATGATTTGTGGGGGAAGACTATCATTTCTCCCTCTTCTGTACAATTCCACTAGGCTCTTGTTTAATCAAAACCCTTTAGAGAGGGTTTTTTTTTGAGAATCTGTCCCGAATAAAAACGATAACTGTGGAGTCCTTGGTGTTCTTTGAGCTTAGTTGTTTGCTTGTGGACATCATCAGTATAAATGAATGTGTGGCTTACTCCCAGTAATTATGGTTTATACATGGTTTATAAGAGATTCAAGGTGCTGGTAATGACCTTTAAAGCCCTACATGGCATGGGTCTGGAGTACCTTAGGGAGCACCTGCTGCCGGCGTCAACTTCCCTCCGCCCAGTCCGCTCCCACAGAGAGTTCCTCCTCAGGGTGCCACCGGTCAGAGAGTGCCGACTGGTGGCCCCCAGGGGGAGGGCGTTCTCTGTGGGTGGGTGCGCCTGATCTGTGGAACCATTTACCGGTAGAGCTCCGGATGGCCCCCGACCTTCGCTCCTTCCGACGTGATCTAAAGACCTATTTGTTTGAACAAGCCGGCCTGGTCTGATGGGTTTTGGGATTTTATTATGTTTTTTTGTATTTATCTGTTTTATTGGGCATTATGGTTTAATCTCTTCTTAATTTTTGTACTTTTGTATTTTAGTATTTATTGCCCTGTTCACCACCCTGAGTCCTTCGGGAGAAGGGAGGTATACAAATTAAATAAATAAATAAATAAATAAATAAATAAATAAATAAATAAATAAATAAATAAATAAAATAAAATAAAATAAAATAAAATAAACTATGGTTTATTCATTCATTCATTTGTATTCTGGCTTTATTATTTTTACAAATAACTCAAGGCAGTGAACGTGTCCAACATACCTTCCTCCTCCTGTTTTTCCCACACCAACCCGCTGGCCTGGCCTGAGAGAGAGTGACTTCTCCAAAGTCTGGCTTTCATGGTGAAGGTGGGATGATGATGATGATGATGATTATATAAAGAGGCACTTGAAAAGCATTCATAAACTGAACATTTGTTCTTACCATTTATGGTTTTTGTATAATTGATTACATCCCATAAGTATGGCTATCCCCTTTCTTTCCCTACCTCCACAGTTTAAAAAAATCTCTGACTGTACACTTGAGTACACTCATCATTACTTCCTCCATCTACGTGATCCCTGGCACACAGGAATGAGAAATACCAATAGTATTTATCTTGTGGCTGTGTGATGCAAAATGCGTGAGAATAAGTTTTCAGTGCTTAGATTCTTGCAGTACAAATGAGTGTTATGTTGTCGGTACAAGTACCTTCAGATATTTTCAGTATTGTATATTTTCAACTTAAAAATAGGCACTGCTTCTTTTTCACAACATGTAGCAACAATATTGATTAACTGTTGGATCAATTGATTGAGGGCACTTTTTTGCAGGAGGTACAGTCAATACAATCAAATCTTGAACAACTATCACTTGTACTTTTTTTTCTTAAGACAAAGTATATAATGATGAAGTGTCTATCAAGTTAGGCAATACTATTGTTTTCCCCTCCTTCCATATTTAACAGAATAACAGAGTTGGAAGGGACTTTGGAGGTTCACCCTCCTGCTCAGGCGGGAAAACTTATATCATTTCAGACAAATGGTTGTCCAATCTCTTCTTAAAAACCTCCAGTGTTGGAGCAGCCACAACTTCTGGAGCCATGTCCTTCCACTGATTAATTGTTCTGCCAGAAAATTTCTCCTTTGTTTTAGGTTGGATCTCTCCTTGATTAGCTTCTTATAAAATAAGAAAATAATAATTATTTTGAACTATGGTGCTGGAGAAGACTCCTGCGAGTCCCTTGGACTGCAAGGCGATCAAACCGGTCAGTCCTAGAGGAGATCAACCCTGACTGCTCTTTAGAAGGCCAGATCCTGAAGCTGAAACTCAAATACTTTGGCCACCTAATGAGAAGGAAGGACTCACTGGAGAAGAGCCTAATGCTGGGAAAGATTGAGGGCAAGAGAAGAAGGGGATGACAGAGAATGAGGTGACTGGATGGAGTCACTGAAGCAGTAGGCGTGAGCTTAAATGGACTCCAGAAGATGGTAGAGGACAGGAAGGCCTGGAGGAACGTTGTCCATAGGGTCACGATGAGTCGGACACGACTTTGCAGCTAACAACAACAACAATTATTATTTTCTTAAAATAAGAAACCAATTTCTTATTTTCAGGTTGCTAATAAATGTCATCCTCAGATAAAGAGGCCTAGTAAAGTCTAACACTTATTTGCTGCCATATGTTTTTCAACCAGTTGCAAATGCCAGTAGGGAACATTTACAAACAATGCTACTTTTGGTTTGCCTGCAGAAAGTGAACATCAACGTGCTGGGTTGTTTTACAGAACAGTAAGTCAGAGGGAGACATGCCAAATAGCTGGTATAAGTAGCCTCCTTAATCCTGCCTGTGACATCAGTATAAGGCTTGCTGAGGGTGACCAAGCTTGGGCATGAAAATACATGTGGCTGAAACATTATGAGTCAAACCAGAGTGTCAGAAATTCCTTGTAATGTCTACCTTGCCAAACATTACTACTGTGAATCCATCCACTTGTTTGCTTCTGATGGCGATTTATTTTATGTGGGGAAAAACATATAATAATAATAATAATAATAATAATAATAATAATAATAATAATAATAATAATAATAATAATAACAACAACAACAACAATAATAATAATAATAATAATAATAATAATAATAGAAGAAGAAGAAGAAGAAGAAGAAGAAGAAGAAGAAGAAGAAGAAGAAGAAGAAGAAGAAGAAGAAGAAGAAGAAGAAGAAGTCGTCCTTGGTGCTCTCTTTTTTACATGTTCTCTTCCCCCCCCCTCTCCTATATTAAAATAACAACAATGAAATTGGCAGCAAAGCAGAAAACAACACACCTGCCAATGGCTAAGAGGAAAGAAAAGTTCAAGAAAGAGACAGAGGAGCTAATTCTGGCTGCACAAGACCAAATCTTAAGAATAGAGAGAGAAAGAACTGGAGAAAATCACTTAATGCAAATAGAAGTAGAACAGCTGTGGCAAAAGAAAGCAAAGGTAATGCCAATAGTAACAGATGACTTGCATGTGATCCCAAAACCTCTAGTGCAATACTTAAACACCAGCATTGACAAAATATATTGCAAAGGGCAGCTTTACCTGGAGCAGCCTATATGTTGTGATGATGCCTTTAAGACCATCAAACAACAATATCTGAGTATCCCAAGATCTTGAGAAGACAGTGGTGGATAGAAATGCCAAATTGAGTCTAAACATCTGGTTGACTGTGTGACCGACCATAATAATAGAGTTAGTGAAATCCAACCAGTTTCACTATTTTCCCAAGAAAGAAAAATCTAGACACTTTTTAACAAAAGATCTCAAGATATTAATTGGATCATGTGTAGCTCTTTCAATGCTGGGTGGTACAGAGCAGACAGCCATTTATTTCACTGGAGCTACTGGTGAGCAACTCTTGCTCCAGCAGAATGGTTCAAGGATACTCACTATCATTGCTTGGACAGATAAGGGCAATTCCAGGTGCACAATAATCCTCCAACTGACACAGCTCAACCCAGTTTGTTCCCCCTGTGTCCAAGTTCCTTAATCCAGATCTGATTGGAACAGATGTGAGAGAAGCCTCTTTAGGTATAGCAGCTGAAATAATTTGGCAAAGTGTGTGAGGCTAACAGACTTATTTGCTCTTAGATTTCCACTGATCATCCAGCAAGTATGGGCAGCAAGCATTCCTTTTTAGATTTCATACCAAATGACTTTAGATTTCCCCGCCACTTCAATTTTCTTTGAAACTCTTCTGAGTTTTAAAGCATGGGAAACTGCACTCTTTAATCCTTCAGATTTCATTCCCAGAATTTATGTTAGATCTGTGAACTGGACATCTCTTATCCAGGATTAAATAATTTGTTTAATAACAGTACTGGATAACTGTTAGGATTAGTGTCTAAGAACTTGAAAATGTGTGTGCTGTACATTTCAAAGATATTGGAGTCAATTTGTATTGGAACATTATTGTTCTTGTTATTGTCAGAAGCTGAGAAAGAAGGAAATTAATAAATGAGTAAGTTGTGCATGAAAGAATATACAGGTATGTGCTTTTGCTTTGTAAACCATTTCATTAGTCTGAAAACTAGACAAAGAGTAACCATTTGTCTTTGGGTTATGTTGGAGGAAACAACTTCTAGGTAGAACTTTCACCCACAAAGAGCAATTGCACACAACTGCAATTGAATCAGGAAGGGGAGTTAAACTGAGTACTTTTGTGGATTTGGCTGTCAACAAGTTGATCTCTTTCTTCCACCAATCAAACAGGTCATTAAGGATCAGAACAAAGATCTTGGCAGGGGATCCAGGAGAATCTGTGAAACATTCTAAAGAATACAATGCAATGTATTCTGATCTTGTCCACACTGGATGACAATGGATCATAGATCCCTACATTATAACCTGATCAAGACAGAGGAGAGGGCACTACTAACTTTTGAGTAGTGAAAACAGACATTACTTTTTGCTGTGTCAAAATATCATGCATCATCTGGGAAACAGAGAGGTGTATTCTCCAAAATGGCCAGTTTTACAGTCTTGATCTCCTTCTAAATGGGCTCAGGTGGTAGAGATGGATAGGAAGGCTTTCTACTCATGCATGCTAGCATGGTAATGCCAGGGAGAAAACATGATGACTTCACTTATCTCTACAATGGTATCATGCCGACTGGGTGAAGCTGCTTTGAAAGATTTTAAAGGTATAAGATAATTGAACAGGCTTCTCAAGGCCTGGTGAGATTTTGGCAGTTAGATCACGTACTAACTACATTGCATCATGTGTCCAACTGGGGGTGGGGGATTGTTAGTGGTAGTAATTAAGGTGGATCACTATTTTCATGCCTTTATTATTAAACCCTGACAGGTCTGTGCAAACACTTCATGTCAGATGACCATCTTAGCAAAGTGCCAAATGAGCAAGTTTAAACTGATGGACTTAATTGTCTGAGGTTTTTCTGCTTTGCCTTTTGCAGTTTAATGGATGAAATCATCAAAGGTTTTCCTTGGAAGGGTGGTTCTTCTATGAAAGTCAACAATTCAGTCTTATGTATGGCTTCAATTTCCTTAATAAGTGTTCAAGATTACCATCATTTCTGTTTTTAAAATATAAGGGTTGATGCGACTAACAGCACGTCCAGGTTGTTATTAAGAAATGACTGTGGCACATGTAGGAGACACGATCTTTCACAGATGACACAAGACTTTATCTTAATAGATTTAGGAAAGTCCCTCAGTTGCTTAATTTGATGTCTTTTTTTACTGACTGTGTTTCCTTAAAACAGAGAAAGTAATAATAAAAGTAATAATAAAACAGTTGACTTGCTAAAAGAGTTACTATATCATAAAATAATTGTTTTATAACAATACACAACAATATGATTAAAGTGAAACACAGTTTTCAATCACCCACTGAATCTTTCTCTTTACGACAGAAACCATAAAATCCCAGGCTCAAAGCTGTTTGTTTTTTTCCTCTTCGAAAGGTAACTGGACTGTTTTTTTTCCTTGAAGAAGAAGAAGAAGAAAACATTTCACTTCTTATCCAAGAGGCTTCATCAGTTCTCATGGGCGAGGGAGGGCTGGAAGGATGGGTACTGATAGTTGAGATTGGTGGTAGTGGGATGGAAGGATAGATTCTGATAGCATGGTGTATGTGGGGGGTGGGTGGGAAATGGAAGGATTATATCTCTGCAGTCATCTGGTCATTAGTACTCTCTCTCAGAGCTGTTGAGATCACTGGGAGATTTATTTGTGCCCTCAAAGTCATCTGAATCAGAGTGCAACTGGTTATGGAATTTTCTTGGAACTGCTGCAAGGGATGTATTATAAACTGGAGATAGATGGTGTCTTATTCCTCTCCCTTTGTTGAAAGAGGGCTGTTCAATTCTCTGTTTTCTCCTCAGACTTATTGGGACCCATTTCTCAGAATTTGGGCAATTGAAGAGCTAGACAATGTAGAGAAAATTAGGTTATGTAAAGTACTCACAAGGTACGTGATATAAGAGAAGGGTTTTGCCTGGAAGTGTTGAAGCCAACATATCCTTTTGTCTGTGCATGTAGCTTTATGTTTAAATGATATTTCCACTGGGATTATCAATGAAGTGAAGCAGACCAACAGATAAAGTCTCGAAGGAGCTACACTGGGTCTTCTGGAGGGATGCAGCTACTTTAATGCTTTAAGAATGTTGCTTTCCTGATGTCAATGACTTTTGCTAAGTCTTCCTTTCAAATAAGTTGCACGGAACTAGGGGGAACCTTTGCGAAGATTACTAATACAACAAAACCACCAAGATTAAACACATTTTTAGGCCTTATGTATCAGAGCTTGTAACAGTTTCCATAAATTCAAAGTCTGTCATGCCACTCTATCTCACTTTAGAAATTCAGCTAAAGGATAAATTGCTGGTAAAGATGCCTTCAAATTGAGCTTTCTAAATGGATGCAATTGTGCAATTTTCTTGGTCACAATATAATTTGCCAATACCTTCTTCCAGGATCTTTTTTCAGCCCTCACAGTTATCTACAATCTTGGAATGGCCTAGGTTTTCCACCCAAGCATCATTCAAGTCCAACTCTGCTTAACTTTCAAGTTCAGACAGCATTTTCCAGGTGCTGCCACCTGCTAATTCCAAAGGCCTTTGGAAAACCTGGGGAGACTGGTTCTACGTTCTCCTTTTCTATCCTTAAGACGCTTAGGGCAATATTGTTTGAGAGCTCATGCTTTAGCAGACATGATCAGAGTTGGCTGTATTTCTGCACTGCAATAAAAGTTATGACTGTAGTAATATTAGTCAGCCCTAAGCCTATATTTGGCATAAAATCAAACAAATGTCATAAGCAGCACCCACTGGAATGTGTCATGCCAAGACACCATTTCATCATTTCTGGAAATAGGGGGTTCCATGTTCTGCTTTTTAAGCTTCTCCTGCATTACATACCTGTAAATGGTTTTGTCCTGTGGGGAGGAAATGTTTTTGCATCATTTGGTCGTCATGGTGAATGAAAGAATGGAATTTACCCTGCAGTGAGTAACTTAGATTTCTGTAAGTGAAGACAGATAAACAAACCTCCACTCATTAAAACAATTTTAGAAAGCAAGAAAGAATTGTGTTATTTGTATTAGAGTCACAACCTGTGGTGGGATTCAAATATGTGAACAACCGGTTCTCTGTGTTGATGCTGCTTCTGGAAGTCTGTTCTGGGCCTGGGCAACAAAAAATTAGCTACCACTTCTGCTGAACTGGTGCGAACTGGCTGAATCCCACCATTGGTCACACCTCTTCTTTATTCAAGAGCTGAAATAGACCTTTGGTGCTTTTCTTTCTTTCTTTCTTTCTTTTCCTTTGCTTGTGTGTTTTACCTCTATGTCCAGTGTGGCAGTTCAATGGCTGATAAAAGCCTGGGCAGAATGTGTAGTATGTGTCTTATGAACCTAATCCAAGGATATGTTTTTAATTAAGAAATAGGTTGTCACCTCAGAAGTCTGGAAATTACTGATAGTATGTGAAGTGGCTCAATAAGGACCACTCGGAGACAGCAGGCTACAGTTAACAGTTTATTGAGGTACCAGACAATCATCTGCTTCGCTTCTGCTCTTTTATAGCCAGCCACCGGCTGGCTAGACCAATCAGTCGTTCGTCCTCCTCCCGCCTGAACTACTGAGCCAATCGGCTGCCTCGGCTTGTTTGACAGTTCGGAATCCTCGTGGTGGCTGCGCATGTGTAGTGGGTGACCGGTCTGACAGCTGAGAGCTGTCAGCTGCCACGCCTGCGCCTTCACTGGCGGCAGCTTTTGACAGCTGCCAAAAGCTGCCGTGTGCGCTCCTGTCACGGTTATTTACCTCACAATGTTTAACATGAACATATAACATTTGACCATTTATCATTCTACATCACACCCCTTACCCCTCCCCCAAACAGGATTCTGCCTTGCCCCTCTGTTGCTGTTTGCTGCCTGCCCATTCAAAGTCTTGTAGGTAGGCTGGTGGTCTCCTTGTTCGCTCAGAGCGACGTAGGGGTGTTTCCGCATCTGACTCCCCTTCCCCCTGTTCTGGTGGTTGTTGGCAGTTAGTCCCTGATGATGACTGGATGGGTAGTTCTAGTTCACTTTCTGGCGGGGTCACTCTCTCTGTAACTGCAGGGTTTGTGCGGTCTGTTATGTTTTGGGGGCTTCTCTCCCTTAGTTGGTCAATGTGTCATCAGATGTGCCCGTTGTGGCCAGTGTCTATGAGATATGACAAGGGTCCTGTTTGGTCTATGACTATCCCTTGCACCCACTTAAGTCCCCCCGCGTAGTTCCTTGCCCAAACGGTTTGTCCGCTCCTTATGGATCTTTGCGGGAGGGGTTGGTGTGTGTCGGTATTAGACCTGTCAGGGTGCATTCTATCCACCCTGGTGATTAGTCATCTTCCCCACCTTAGTTCAGCCGTTGATTTCCCCGTGGTTGTGCAGGGGGTGGTGTGCTGGGCCAGTAAGAACTGGGCTAGTCTTCAGTGCCAGTTTCCTTTGACGAATTTCTTTAGGGCATCTTTAGTAGATCTCACCATAATCTCTGCCATACCGTTAGTCGAGGGATGGAACAGGGCTGACATGATGTGCCTAATACAGTTCTCCATGGTGAATATCTGAAATTCACGAGACGTAAATTGGGGCCCGTTATCCGAGACCAACACATCGGGGAGGCCATGTGTGGCAAAAAGCCCCCTAAGCGCCTGTACTGTGGTGGCTGTAGTTATGCTGCTGACTGGAAGGACTTCCAGCCACTTAGAATAGCTATCTACCACTATTAGAAAGTTTTGTCCCTGTAAGGGCCCCGGGAAATCCAAGTGCACCCTAGACCACGGATTCTTGGTTGTTTCCCATTTATGGACTGGGGCCTGAGATGGGGCTGATCTTGTTAACTGGCAGGGGTAGCATCCTGCCACATGTTCCTCGATGTTTTTATCTATTCCAGGCCACCACACATAGCTTCTAGTGAGGGCTTTCATTTTCACCACCCCCGGGTGTCCTTCGTAACGTTTGAGGTCTATGTTTCCCTGGAACCACTACTCTGTTGCCCCATAGAATGCACCCCAAGTGGGATGACAGTTCTTGTTTCCTGGCGAAGTATGGCAGGAACTCCGGTCCTGGGCACTTCGCTGGCCACCCAGTAGTGACCCATTGTAACACTCTGCTACTGGTTGTCTTTTTGGCTGTGGCTGCGGCGATGTCCTTCGCAGACAAAGGGCATTCCGGTAGTTCTGAATTTGCTAAGATATTTCCTGCTGGGGCTGGGTCGGGGTCATTGGTCGGCAAGGGAAGCCTACTAAGTCCATCTGCATGACCCAATTCTTTCCCTGGTTTGTGCACTAGTTTATATGTATAAGCTGATAAGAAGGTTGACCACCGTAATATTCTGGGTGACAGGATTTGGAGCGTTAATTTGTCCCATGTAAATATGCCTAAGAGGGGTTTATGGTCGGTAAAGATGGTGAATTGTCTGCCATAGAGATAATCATGAAACTTTTTCATGCTGGCGACAATTGCCAATGCCTCTCTGTCAATTTGAGCGTAATTTCTTTCCGCTTTAGTAAGAGTTCTGGAATAATATGCTATTGGCTTTTGCCTTCCGTCCCCCGTTAAGTGGCTAAGGACTGCGCCTATTCCGTACAGGGATGCATCACAAGCGATGCATAGGGGCAGGTCTTCCCTGAACAGTGTGACCGTGGAGCTGTTACACAGGATGTTTTTTTAGGTTTCGGAAGCTGGCATCATGTTGTGACGTCCAGATCCGTGGGCTTCCTTTATCTAGCAGTCTATGTAGGGGTTCAGCTATTGTTGCTTTATGGGGCAGGAATGCGTGGTAGAAGTTCAACAGCCCCAGGAAGGCTTGTAACTCCTGCTTGTTTTTGGGTGTGGGGGCTGCTCTGATAGCTTTGATTTTGGAGTTGGTTGGATGGATCCCTTGGGCGTCTATTCTATAGCCGAGGAATTCCGTGGACGGAACTCCTATTGAACATTTCTCTTTTTGTAGCTTGAGACCGGCTGTTCTAAATCTTTTTAGAACAGCTGTCAGTCTTTCTGCCGAAATTGGTTCTGATTCTCCGGCGATGAGGACATCGTCGAAGTAGGGGCAGACCCCGGGAATTCCTTTTAAGGTTTTTTCCATTATTTCTTGGAATATCCCAGGGGCTGCCAATATGCCAAATTGTAGCTGCTTTACTTTAAAAGCCCCGCGGTGAGTGACTATTGTCTGCGCATCCGCGGTTTCCTGGGTAACCTGGAGTTGCAAATACGCCTGCGCCAAGTCTAACTTGGCAAAGATGGCACTGGATTGGATGGAAGAGAGGACGTATTTTACCGCGGGGACTGGGTAAGCGTGTGCATTTAACGCTCAGTTTAGGGTAGCCTTATAGTCAGCACAGAGCCGAATTTGGCTGTTAGGTTTAATTGGGGTGACAATTGGGGTTTCCCAGCTTCCCCGTTGGTCGGTTCCAGGACCCCTATTTTAACCAGGTGGTCCAGTTCGTCCTCAATTTTCTTTTTGAGGGCGAACGGGACTCTCCTGGCCCTTATCCTTATGGGTAGTACCTCAGGGTTGAGTTTAAGGGAGATTGGGGCCCAAGTGTATTTTCCAAGTGAGCCATCGAAGACGTCTGCAAATTGATTGCAGACGGTTTCGAGGCTTGCGGCCTGTGTGGAGTTTACTCCTGTTATGGCAATGCCTAAGGCTTTGAACCAGTCTAAACCAATTAGGCTGGTTCGGTCTTCTTGTGTGACTAACACGTTCAGTGGTCCCCGGAATTTTTTGAATTCCACTATTACTCTGGCCCTCCCTTTTAATTAGATGGGGGTCTTTTGGTAATCTGCCAGGTGTATCTGGGGGGGTGGGTTCTAATGGAATACCCCTCTGGTTCTGTCAGCAAATTTCCCTAAAAGTCTTTAAGGAAATTAGGGAGACCGAGGAGCCAGAATCCACTTCCATGTCACAGGGGACCCCTTGTAGTTTTGCCCTAATTTTCACCTTTGGGTTCAGTTGGTGGACTCCCTGGGCTACCTTATCGCTATCTATAGCCTGCACTAGGAACCCGGGGGGCTTTCCGCTATCGGCCGTAGTGGGTCTCGTACTTGGGGAGGTTGCCTCCAGTTCGTGGAGATTCTCTAGGGTTTGGCTCCAGCATACGGTTCTGATGTGCCCAATTTTTCCGCAATTATGGCATTTGGCATTGCAGAATCTGCAGGAGGCCCTGGCGTGGCTTCCTCCGCAGCTGGCACAGGTGGGTCATTTTTCTTTGGGATGGTTTCTCGGATAGTTATTGGTTTTGGGTTTTGGCTTCTCCCCTCGGTCGTTTCGATGGGTCTGGAGTCTTTCAAAACGCCGATGAATTACGTCTACGTCAGTTAGATCTTTGAGGTTGTCGTTGTCGCTGTGGGTTATTTCATCTTGATGCACTGATCCTTGTTGTCCGTTCTCTGCTCGAGCGGAGTCTCCTTGGTGGCTGTCCTCATACGCCAGGACTTCCCTGGAGACCTCCGCTAAGTTTAGGTCGGGTTTCACGATGATCTTTTTCTGGAGGTGTTCATCTTTCAGGCTGATAACTATTTGGTCCCTGATCCGGTCTTCTAAATCTGGGAATTGGCATCTTTGGGCGGCGTGCCGGACTCCTGCGATGAAATCGGTCGCAGATTCATCCGGCAGCTGGTGCCGACGCTCAAATAGTACCCTCCAGTACAGCTCGGAGCGCATTGGCATAAAGTGCTTGTTCAGTTTCTCTGTCAGTTCCGCGTAGGGTACTTCGGCTACTGGCTCCGGGCTGAAGAGGCCAACGGCGACATCATATCCTGCCGGGCCGCTGAGGTACAGGAGGGCTGCCGCTTTGGACTGGTCTCAGTGATCTTGCTGACTAACAGGAACCCTTCGACTTGCCGCAGATGCGATTCCCATCGCTCTGGGTGGTGAATGTCGAACTCTCGGAAGCGTCCAAGGTGGGCCGTGCTGTCTCGGTCCGTTTTTTATTCTGCTTCACCGTGTCCACGGAGGTTAGAACTTCCGTGTCGTGACTTCAGCCGTGACTTGCTCTAGTTGCCGGGAATTCGATGTTTCCTCGGCGGTGACTTCAGCTGGGCGAAGCAGATCCCACCTTCGTCGCCAGTGAAGTGGCTCAATAAGGACCACTCAGAGACAGCAGGCTACAGTTAACAGTTTATTGAGGTACCGGACAATCATCTGCTTCACTTCTGCTCTTTTATAGCCAGCCACCGGCTGGCTAGACCAATCGGTCGTTCGTCCTCCTCCCGCCTGAACTACTGAGCCAATCGGCTGCCTCGGTTTCTTTGACAGTTTGGAATCCTTGTGGCGACTGCGCATGCATAGTGGGTGACCAGTCTGACAGCTAAGAGCTGTCAGCTGCCGCGCCTGCGCCTTCGCCTTCACCGGCGGCAGCTTTTGACAGCTGCCAAAAGCTGCCGTGTGCGCTCCTGTAATGGTTATTTACCTCACAATGTTTAACATGAACTTATAACATTTGACCATTTATCATTCTACATCACAGTACGGTATGTGTGTGTGTGTGTGGGGGGGGTGTTATGAAACTGAAAGTAATAAATCCCAGGAAATGAAATATTTTATTGCCTCATTCATTCCAGAGTTCATGCAGATGAATGACATGAAGATATCAGTGAACTTGAATATGGGATACAGCATAGAAACCATAGTAATATATGCATAGGTTAGGTTATAGTTGATACTGACCTAAATATTGTTCATCATAAGCAGTCTATCCTTTGTAATGTGTCAGAGAAAGGGGTAAATCATCAATTCATAGTATTGTGGTGGTGGGAATGATCCTTCTTGAGTTTTAACTGAATTTGAAAGTTTATTCATTCAGCTCTCACTGTGAATAGGACCATGTGTGTTTCTTCGAGTGGGTCTTGACTCCCAGTAACTGCGTGGACAAGTCCCAGTTTTCTTGGCAAGATTTCAAAAGTGGCTTGCCCTTGCCTGCTCTTCCTAGGGCTGAGAGGGACCCAAGGTCACCCAGCTGGCTTAAGGCAGGATTTGCATTCACAATCTACCAGTTTCCACTTGTTGCCTTTAACCATTACACCAAACTTATAGGAGCAGAATACATTTATTTGCTTCTCTGAAATTTAACGAGTATCCCAAGCAGTCTCCCCCCCTCCAGAAACGTTCCTTGTGCATATTTCATGACTATTATACGTTATGTGCTGCCCCAGGGAATTGCCCTTTTCCACTCACTCCTATTGAATGGCCTTGCTTGTACAAAGTGAATAGCTACAAAAGAGGGAGATTGTGAAAAAGTGAGAGATGAAGAGGGAAAGAACCCATTTGCACTATATCATGTTGTATGATTTTTGTGTTTTCACCAGACTGAACCATATTCCTTTGCACCTGAAATCTGTTCTTATTCCTTTCTTTTCCTCCATCCTAGTGGGATAGGTAGTTCTTTTTTATTTTTTATTTTCCCTAAATCAAAAGCTTCTCTCTATACACTCCCATCACCCTTTTCTTTAGATCTGAATCCTGAACTCAGGCCACTGTCATCCTTTCACTAGCTAGTTCTCACTCTTATGAAAAGATTGCTTGTGAAGCAAGTCTGGGTTGTCAAGCTTCTGCAACTCCATGAATCTAAGGAATATTATCATTGCTTGAGCAAAACAATGCCAATGATAATGATAACCAATCCCAAACTTTTACTATAACAATGCATGCTGTTCTGATATCCTGCATTGGCAGTGCAATTTGTCTGCTTCTTCTGTACCCATGTTCTGCCTCAGCCATTTTTATTTGCACAACTGGCAAAAATTAATCTCTGGGATATGTAAAGCAGACTGGGCTCTTATGGCACCTGGAATGACGTGGGAGAAATCACCAAAATACTCACAGGGGAGATCAAAAGGCTTTCCTAAGCATGAATTCTAATAGTTTTAAGCACAAGGAGGGGAAGTGGAGAGGGGAAAAGAGGCAAAAATAATTGCACTTCTGTAGTCTAGATAAACAAATGAAACAGTGTCGTAATTAGGGCTAGTCCCCAAAATTTCAGAATGTAAGAGGTTTTGTAAAAGTATTTTAGACATGTTGATGGATTAAGCAAGAGAAAATGTTTATACTGTATATTTAAAAAACGGACAGGAAATGCTGATTGGTGGTATTCCCTGAAAAGGAAATAATTCTTCAATATGAAAAGTCCAAGAGGTGACTAAGAAATTTAAGAGGATATTTGCATAACATGTTAAGGCATAACAGTCTTGTGTATTGTATGGTGGATTACTGTTGAAATTGTGCTTAAGACAAAGGGTGTGAACAATAGTCACAAACTTTGTATTTACTTATGCCAGGTCTATGGTTCTACTTTGTCACAACATGAACAACCGGCTGTAATTAAGCAGCCTTTAGTTTACTTAGATGAGACAAATAATAGAAGCAGCCATCAAGTGGAACCACTACAGCTTTCCAGCTGTTGCTGCCTGACTCTTGCCACCAGCACCATCCACTGCCTAATTGCTGCTGTTTTTCCTTTGGCCACTTCCACATGGCTGACAGTCTCTCCCTCCCCTTCCTCTCCAAAGGGCATTGAAGCTTTCAGAACACTGGTCTGCCTGTTGTGTTTTGCTAATGATAACAAGGGAATGTTCTTTGGCATGGCAGAGATGTTAGGAGCCCTTTTGCAGAAAAAACCAACAAAAACAAGACAGAGATGGAATGATGCAGAAGGAAATTATGGTGAGGAGAAGTAGGACACAAAGAAAGTAGGTAGTGTTGTCTGGGGACATGGAATGCCCACTAACAAAAATACCCCTCCACCAAAATGATTGTGTTAAGCCAAGGAATATCGTGTTCTGCTATGCTATGGGATGTAGTTGGGGAATAGAGAATCCATTTTGATTAAGGGTAGTTATGCTCAGTTTTGGTGTAGATCAGTCAGTTATTTGCAGCAAGATCTTGTTAACAGGGCAGCACAGTGGCACAAAGATTAAGATGCTGGACTTGTCAGCTGGAAAACTGGCAGCCCAGGTTCATGGCCCAAGCCCCATGCAATGGAGTAAGCTCCCATCCTCGCCCCAGCTCTTGCCAACCCAGTAGTTCAAAAGCATACAATTGAAAGTAGATAAATAGGTACCACTTTGGTGGGAAGATAACAGTACTCTGTGATGCCATGCTGGCCACATGACCATGGAAATATCTTTGGACAGCAATGGCTCAATGGTTCTCTGTGGGCGCGCCAGACCTATGGAACCACTTGCTGGTTGAGCTCTGGATGGCCCCCGACCTTCGCTCCTTCCGGCGCGATTTAAAAACTTATATATTTGAACAATCTGGCCTGGTCTGATGGGTTAGGGGTTGGATTTAGTTTTAACACAGTCTTATTATTGTATTATATTGGGCATAATTATTTAATCCTTTTTAACTTCTTTTTTAACTTTTGTATTTATATTTTGATATTTATTGCCCTGTACACCGCCCTGAGTCCTTCGGGAGAAGGGCGGTATAAAAATTTAATAAATAAATAAATAAATAAATAAATAAATAAATAAATAAATAAATAAGCACAGCCCCCTATAGTCGGCAACGACTAGCAGACTAAAATCCGCAGGGACTCTTTTTCATCTTTACCTTGTTAAGCAAATGCTTCAAAGTTCTGCTTAGCATGATGATGCTAAACCTAGTAGGGAACACATGGATTAGTCAATTAATTAACATTTAACTATCATTGTTAAATATTGCTGGATTTAAAAAAGACTCCCTGTGGTTTATACTACAAAATATAAAAAATAAATAACAAACACATGGAAGCCATTAAAAACATAAATAACTATAAATGTGATTATTCACTTGCAGGTTGGAGCAATTCTGTGTTTAACTGTTTCAGGAAGGCCATCAATGAGGGTGCCATCCTAGCCTTTTGGGGGGAAAATGTGAGAAGCAATATTCACCGATCACTGCTCTGTCCTTAACTTCTAAGACTGATTATGTCTGTATGTACAAATATATGTCTATATGTACAAATATATAGATATTTATAAATGTTGTACCTGGACTGGCCCTCTCGATATGGTCTCTATTGATGATTAAAGGTTGGCATCGAAGAAAACACTATGAAAATTATGTAGCCCTATATTAGGGATTGTAAGAAGACAAAAAGTATTATTTAACATCAATATTTGGAGAGGAGCATTCATTTCATTCCATTCTAACTGTGACTGAAAGGTTGTAAACTGAAATAAGTTTACCAACATAGCAACAAATGAAAATGGAAAAAAATGTATGATTAATTCATTATTACCTGTAATTATTATAATTACAGTTGCTCTTTCTTTGAACTTTTTAAACATAACCTCCACGTAGCAATATGACGATACATAAATCATGATCAATGTCTTGACCTCTAATCTCATAATCAGTTGGTGCAAAATCAGTTGGTGCTGTTTCCTTTATAGGAGGAACGAAGAAAGGAAGGGATGGAGAATTGTTTCTACTTCACAATCACTATCAGGCGCTATCTACTGTTGGCTTTCCTTCAAACATACGGTCAAAACTGTATCTGGAAAAGTAAAAACTGTCTGGTAATGTTGACCATATGGAAGACAGTGTCTTGTAGCAATCTGCATAAAATATCCATTTCTTGCAGTTGCCTATGATTTTCCAAAGCTATTTCAATTGTATCATTTTTCTTTTGGCCCTAAAGAACAAAGAAAAGGAATGTGTGTGCAGATGTCCTGTGTACAGATGGAACCAGAGCAGCCTAAAAGGAGATATAGATTGGCTTTATCATCCTTATTGGACTTCTGAAAAGTACAGGAAATCACACCTACCACCCATTTGATGCTTAATTTATGAACAATAAAAAAGGGAGAAATGTAGGCTCCTCCCTGCCACACTGCCCAGTTTATTAGAAATTAGATCCCCAAAGTTTCACAATATTCAAATGTTTATCATTCTAAATTACAGCAAAGTCCAGAAATATTATCAAGACTTCAATTTATGTATCCTAGGGGAGAGGCATTTTATTTTGCAATTTCGTATAAGTTATCATGACTCAGAGTAGAATCTTTGCCTCTGCATTCTCCATGTGGGACATGTTAAGCTGGTTCGAATATTCAGTTGCTGAAGTATTATAATTCTGCCTGACTCCAACTCAGTGTGGTTTAAAGCATCAGAATGAAACATTTGCTTTTCACATTTTCTATGCAACTGCCAAAAAAGAAGTTGATTAACTTCCTTGCGGTGAGATATGTGAGCAGCAAAAGCATGTAGAGCTTATGAAATTCTTTAGCACAGAGACATACATGCTTCTTCCTTTTTTTGGTTGAAATTATTATCAAAAGCTTGAAAATCTCATGTTCATTTTTTAACCATTTGCTTATGCAGAACCAACTCTTTTTGAAAAACTGGCTTAATCCAGGTTCTTCTAGCCAGTTTGGTGTAGTGCAGGGGTGTCAAACTCAATTTCATTGAGGGCCGCATCAGCATTGCAGTTGCCCTCAGGGGTGGATATGGCTTGGGTGGGTGTGGCCTACTGGGTGGGCGTGGCTAGAGTGTGTATGGCCTACTGGGTGGGCGTGGCCTACTGGGTGGGTGTGGCCAGCTCTACATCGTTCGCATCAAGGGTGCCTATGGGGGCCTGGGCAGGAGTGGGACAGATCTGAGGGTCTCTGGCAGGAGGAGGGTCTCTGGGCCAGGGCCAAGGCAGTGGGGGCCGTTCCCTCACTGTTTCCAGGATGGCTTCACGGGCCGCATGAAACCACTTTGCAGGCCTGATCTGGCCCCCGGGCCTTGTGTTTGACATGTCTGGTGTAGTGATTAAGGCATCAGGACAGAAACTGGAAGACTGTGAGTTCCAGTCCCACCTTGGGCATGAAGCCAGCCAGATGACCTTGGGCCAGTCACTTTCTCTCAGCCCCCTGAAGGAGGCAATGACAAACCATTTCTGAAAAGCCCTGCCAAGAAAACTCCAGGAAGTTCTCTGGGTAATCTCCAAGAATTGGACACAATTGAGTGGAAGGAAACAAAAACAAACAAACAAACAAAAAATGCCAGAGATCAACTAAATCTGAGACCAAAACATTATGAGCAATTGGGAATATATTTGTATAAGGGTTAAGACTAAAGAAAAGGAGAAAGAAGGTATTTTATAGGAAACAAGCACTAGCAGGTCTTTATAATAGAAGAGACTGGGAGACTGAAGTCAAAGAAAGTGGAGTCACACCTCTCCTATTTCTTTTGTCTTTCAGTCACAATGTTTATCTTGTACTGGGTACCCCCCCCCCCCCGTTTGTCCTTTGAGCACTAGCACATATTTTGTTCTCTGTCCACACACACACCCATCCCCCAGGCCTTTTTAATTGGCTTTTCTCTTTATTTACCAGTTTCCATGTAGCAATATCGCTGTATCCAACTTAACAGTGTTTAAAATTATAATCCATGTCAGTTCTGCATTAGTTTCCTGAACTGGATCTTTGATCCACATTGCTACAGCAAAAAGTGAGAATCAAAGCCGTGATTATATTTGTAGCATAGCCAGAGATGCAGGCAGGCGGGATTAACTGATTTCTTTTTTTCCAAATGTAGTCACACTGGCTGGGAGGACTTGATTTTACGGAAGTCTGTAATGGTCAGACTTCTATTTTCAGTCAGTTCTAGTAAGTCGCTGCCGACTTACTGCTATTTGAAAATGACAGCTCTCATCTTGGCAAAGGCATGGACAGTCGTGTTTCATGTGTGTTTTTGTCACTCACCCCTGTGACTCTGGTCTCAGCTTGTGACATAGAATTTTTGATACCAAATACTATTTCTGGGAAGAAACATATGATTAGATGTCTCTCAGCAATGATTCCTACATATGCCAGTTATATCTTATGAAGTCTCTCTGAGTAATACTTTATTCCTCACCCTATTCATGGGAAGCAGAGAGGAGCCCTTGGCAGTCCCTTTAAAGGAAGGGCTGTGAAACCTGGGCTTTCCAGTCCCCTTCTTTGGAATTAAGATTCTGGCTAGAGCAATTTTGGCTGGATTAAACTGGTGGGATCGTAGGAAATTTAGATTTTTTTGCTTTGCTTTCCATTTGATTTAAGAAGCTTTCTCCTTGCCTCTGTTTTACATTTGTTCTGCACAAAATGCGAGTAGAGATAACAAGGACCAAATGATAGCTTTTTAGTTGCAATTCTGATAAGGGTCTTCTAAAGAAATTGATGCTTGTATTCATCCTCTCTCTAAAGAAGTCAAGACAGTTCTAAAAGACAAGAAATTTTGGACTTTACATAGTACATTGTGATACACAAATGAGTCCTAGAGAAAGTCAGAGATTATAATAGCCTAACCTTTTTATACATAATTTTCCGGCAAAATGTTGGTAATTCTAGTAGAATTCCTAAGGCACATCAGACAAAGCTACTAGTCAAGTGTTTATTTTTGCTGTCAGACCTTTGTTGAATTTCAAAAAATATAAAATACAAAGAACAAAATAAAAAGGGTAAGTGAGGGGGATGTAGACTAGTGCAAAATTAAGGGATGCAGACAAAAAGGGAAAAATGTATAGAAAAAAGTAACTTCTGAGTTTTTTTGGTACAGATACAAACATGAAATATACAGCCAGTTTGGTAGTAGTGGTAAAAATGCTGGCCTAGAAACCAAAAGATTGTGAATTCTAGTCCTGCTGTAGAAAGGAAAGGCAACTGACTGACTTTGAGCCCAATCTCTCTCTCTCTCTCTCTCTCTCTCTCTCTCTCTCTCTCTCTCTCTCTCTCTCAACCCAATTCACTTCACAGAGTAATTGTGGGGGGAATAGGAGAAAGGAGTATTATGTATGTTCATCACCCTGAGTTACTTATAAGGTAATAAAGGTGGGATAAAAATCTAATAAATAAAATAAATAAACAATAAATATAGTGACCCATTGAACTAGAATAAAACATAGCACACAGTACTTCTGTAGTTATAAATAGATCTAGTCACTGAATCCCAAGTTTAAAATTTCGTTTCTTACAGTTTTACACACAAAATTTAGCCAAGTACAACCATTTGTGTAGTGACCATTCAAAGTTACAATGGCACTGATAAAAGTGACTTATGACTGTTTTTCACACTTAAGACTGTTCCAGCATCCCCATAATCACATGATCAAAATCAGACACTTGGCAACTGGTTCATATTTATGAAGGTTGCAGCATCCTGGGGTCATGTAATCCTCTTCTGTGACCTTCTGACAAGCAAAGTCAATGGGGAAGCCAGATTTACTTAACAA
Source organism: Vipera ursinii (assembly GCF_947247035.1). Classification (NCBI taxonomy): domain Eukaryota; kingdom Metazoa; phylum Chordata; class Lepidosauria; order Squamata; family Viperidae; genus Vipera; species Vipera ursinii. The sequence continues at coordinate 259,751,983 of NC_139512.1, read as the reverse complement.
TTTTGTTATCAATTTAACAACTGCAGTAATTCACCACAATTGTGTCAAGAAAGATCATGAAATGGGGCAAAACACACTTAACAACTGTGTCACTTTGCAACAGAAATTTTGGGCTCAACTATGGTCTTACATCAAGGTCTACCCGTATTTATTTACAATATAGTTATACAGTGATGTACCATCAACTCTACCTACAGTATCTATTATTGATAAATAAGGCTTATTGGAGACTGGAGAGGAATGTATGGCAATTAAAGCCATTTAATACTTTAAAACAAGGGTCTTCAAACTTGGCCCTTTTATGACTTGTGGATTTCAAATCCCAGAATTCCTCAGCCAGGCACTCTGGCTGAGGAGTTCTGGGAGTTGAAGTCCACAAGTCATAAAAGGGCCAGGTTTGAAGACCCTTGCTTTAAAAGAAGGGAAAATAGTACAAACTTGGTTTCGGTATGGTCAGATACAAGCTAGATGGAAAGAAGATCAGAAAATTGGTATTACAACAACAGATGGAAATTTGGTAAAACAAATTAGAGATCAAAATCAAGCAGATATAAGAAGGATATATAATGCATTGATAGAAATAGATTCAGAAACGGAACTTGTGAAAGATAGTATGATAAAATGGGCCCAGAATATTCAAGAGCCAATAACGATGGATGTTTGGGGAAAAAATTGGGTCAGAAATGTAAAATTTACTCAGGCTCAAAATTTAAGAGAGAATTTTTATAAAATGTTTTATAGGTGGCACTTAGATCCTAAAAAAATAGCATGTATGTATCCAAATTATCAGCCTAAATTCTGGAAGTGTGGTTGTGAGGATGCAACCTATTACCACACGTGGTGGACTTGTAAAAAAGTTAAAGTTTTTTGGATTGAAATTTGGTGGAATATGCAGAAGATATTTAAGAAAAAGATAAGGTTTACCCCACAGTTATTCTTATTGGTTATTATTACTGATTGTACTGTTATAGAAATTAAATTGATGTTGAATCTAATAACGGCAGCAAGACTTTTGGTTTTGCAATATTGGAAGAAGGAGGAACTGCCTACTATAGAAGAGTGGACTTTAAAAGTTTCAAACTTGGCAGAAATGGCAAAAATTTCAGCATACCTGAAAGAACAATCGCAACAGAGATATATTTCGGAATGGAGAAGATGGATTGAATATATTCAGAATAAATATGGGACTAAAAAATTTCACCTAGCATATGAATGAATATTAGAATTATAAGATGTACTATTATTTACCTATGTGTAAGGGGAGTTAAAGTGTGATAGGATTTAAAGTGTATTCACAGTTGGTTAGAATATTTTAGTTTAAGCTTGTTAGAGGCAATACCCTGTTTTCAGCTCTCGGAAGTCGGGGGGAGGGGGGGAGGGAGCGGATGGGGGGAGGGGGAGGGATGGATTATACTTAAAATGTACTGTAAAACTTTTCGATAAAAAAAGGCTCATTGGCTCTGCAACATTTCCTGTGATACTCTGGACTCTGCCACAAATAAAAGTGTAGGACTTCCTAAGGGATGCTCAGAGCCAGACCCAGTTCATATTTCCAAGAATTCCATTCATCATTGAAATTAATAAATGTAATTTATGAACCTCTAAAGAAGTAACTGAAACCTGCCAAAATGGAAATGTTTAAAATATAACAATACAACTTAAAAAAAAAGCATACAGGAAATAGGATCCTTTGAACCCCAGTTGGTGATGCTTCAGATGAATTCTCATCAGTCTTTCCTATTAAACTTCAAGTAGATAATCAGAAATTATGCCTGTATTTATAAGTGTAGAAATAGCAAATTAGCACTTATTGGCATATTCTGCCAATCAACTTTGGCGAAGCTTGGACAGGTAATTGGGCTGGTAAGTACTTGGATGGAAAACCACTAGGACAGGGGTGTCAAACTCAATTTCACTGAGGGCCGCATCAGCATTGCGGTTGCCCTCAGGGGGGCAGGGGTGTGTGGCCTGGGTGGGCGTGGCCTACTGGGTGGGCGTGGCTAAAGTGCGTATGGCCTGCTGGGTGGGTGTGGCCTGGGTGGGCGTGGCCTACTGGGTGGGCGTGGCCAGCTCTACATCGTTTGCATCAAGGGTGCCTATGGGGGCCTGGGCAGGAGTGGGACAGATCTGGGGGTCTCTGGCAGAAGGAGGGTCTCTGGGCCAGGACCAAGGCAGCGGGGGCCGTTCCCTCCCTGTTTCCAGGATGGCTTCGCGGGCCACATGAAACCACTTCGCGGGCCGGATCTGGCCCCCGGGCCTTGTGTTTGACATGTCTGCACTAGGAAGTTCCAGGACTCTAGGGGAGTCTTTGACTTGAAAAAGCATTCCAAAAGAAGACAATGCTAAACCACATTCCTTTATTGGCAAGAAAATCACACAGAGGTGGAACTGATTGAAATTTTACTTTCTACTATTTATCTTTTCTCTTTACTGTTAACTAAAGCAAATGGGACATGGAGTCTCTGCTAGAACCTGTTGGAATGAAGATGATGGAAGGTTTTTTATATTTCTCCAAAGTTATGGAAGCCTCTTCTTGAGGAGTTGTACTCAGCTCCCACTTTTTTTCTTTTGTTTGCTTCAAGAAAGGTAATAACAACCCCTTCAGCAGCAGCACAGCAGCAGTGGCAGCAGGAGGAGAAGATGTACTTGCTTCTCCTGTAACTCAGTGGGGTCCAGAGATGGTGGAGTGACTGGGAGATACTGGTACTATAGCATAGCTTGAGTTTTTGGATACTTCCACATCCATGAGCTCCTCACTGTAATGAGAAATGCCATCCTTAAGTGTATTCAAAATTCAAAACCAGCTATAATCTTTCTTGGCTGGATAAAACAGCAAGAAACTTTCAGTTCAGCTTGCAGGCAATTGTGTATTTGTAAATGCTGATGGCACATATTAAGTTTAGTTGATGAAATCTGGTGAGCTCCAGAAGGTCCTACAAAAATAGTCTGAAGCTAGCCTGATGAAATGGGGGTAGAAACCTATATCTAGAGGAATTTTTATTTTCAGTGTATCAACTTGTGATTCACATAAGGCCTTAGCCCCCTCCTTCTGTATGGTACTGAGTTCAGCTGACTGTAGCACACTGACACCTCAGTTACATTTGAAACTGCATCCAAGAGGCTCTTGTGTCTGTTGTCATGGCTGCCTAAAAGGGAAACCTTTCATAAGTGTGTGTTTCATTCCCTTGAGCTTCAAACATCTGCCTCTAGCATCTGTTTTTCATCAAAGCAAAATCCCAGGTTCTCATCAATGGACAATATGGAAGAGATAAAAAGAAAGCTGCAAGTGTTACATTGACAGCTGAGTTCTCAACTTTCTTCTTCCTACTTAGATCTTTTGCCAAAGAACCCAACTTATTATTTTAGTTTTTCCAGGAATCACCTTCTTTTATCCCTAAACTTCCAAGCCCTCTTACCATAACCTGGTCAGTTAAAAATCTTCAGTATTTGCAGGCCTAAGAAGCCCTAGTAAATTATAGAACCAGATATGTTATACTTATCCAAATAATTTGATTGTTGTTCTAATGTAACATATTCCCCCCCACCCTGAACTTTGTTTTCATTTCTATGGACTGTGCTTACTTAACTGACTTTATTGTTCCATTATGTGAAGTTATACTATTCTGTATTGAAAACTTTGTGGTAGTAGTATTTGAAATGTTGATAAATCACATGCAAAAAGCCTCTTATTGTTTGCACTCCCATAAAGTTAACGGACATCAATGAACCGGAAATGAAACAGCTACGATCTATTTTCTCAGTTTAGTCAGCTGACCAAGCCACCAAGCAGTCAGGACCCTGCTGCATAGAGTCTCTATAGCATCCATGCCATGTTTCTGATCAACCTTAGCATATGAAATGTTCCAAAATCTTTGCAAAGCAAATGTGTCTGGCAAATCAGTATTGTTATTGAAGTAGCCGAAGGACCACTCGGGACGACAGGCTAGTCCAACAACAGGTTTATTAAGAGCAAGAGCAAGGCAAACATAGAATAACTTGTCCGGCTTTTATAGCCGGCAGCTGGTAGCGAGGACCAATCAGCGGTGTTCATTTTGGCGCCCTGTCAGGCAGGGACCAATCCGCGTCGTCTTTTGTTGACAGCTCCGGCTTCCGCGTGTCTTGGTGTTTTGACAGCCGCGAGCTGTCAGTGGTTGCGCCTGCGCTGTACGGTGGGTGCTTTGACAGCTCAGGCTTCTCCGTAGTCCGGCGTTTGACAGCCGCGAGCTGTCAGTGGTGGCGCCTGCGTGGTGCGAGGAACTTTGACAGCTGTCAAAGTTCCCGCGTGTATTTCTGTCAGGCGGTTTTACTTTATATACTAGGCGATGCCTTCTTATTTGTACTGTTAACATATATATACATTGACTAAAGGAATGTTTACATATATAATACACCCCTTACCCCTCCCCTGGTTCGTTTCTTCCTTCTTGGATGTTTGAACCTGCCCACTGATAGTCTTTTAGGTAGGTGGGTGGTCTTCGATTCCTGGTTGAGCGGCGAAGGGGTGGTGGGTGTTCTGGTTCTGGTTCTTCGTCTTGGTGCTCAGCTTCCTGGTTTGGGATAGGCCGCATTTCCGGTGGGGGTTGTAAGTCGGCACTGGTTGGTTGCTCAGAAGCGTGTGGTGGTTGTCTGGGTCTGAGCTGGTCAATATGGCGGCGTATGTTGCCCTGTGCTTGCGTAGCCACAAGGTATGAGATGGGCCCTGTTTGTTTTATTACTGTCCCTTGGACCCACTTGTTTTTATCTGTGTATGAACGTGCCCATATTAATTGACCCGGGTTGAGTTTGCGGCCGGGGTGGGGGTGCTGTTTTTCTTCTGGGGCTGTGTCAGGGTGCAGTCTGTCGAGACGTGTTATTAGCCTCCTCCCCCATCTTAATTCTGCTGGTGATTTGCTAGTTGTAGAGCATGGTGTTGTGTGTTGTGATAAGAGGAACTGGCTGAGTCGCCTTTGCCAGTTTCCTTTAACGAATTTTTTCAAGGCTTCTTTTGTGTATCGTACCATAATTTCAGCCATTCCGTTCGACGATGGGTGGAACGGCGCCGACGTGACCAGCCTAATACAATTCCTCGTAGCGAAGATCTGAAATTCACGAGAGGTGAATTGAGGTCCATTGTCAGAAACTATGGTATCAGGTAGGCCGTGTGTTGCGAATATTTTTCGTAAGGCGTGAATAGTGGCTGTGGACGTTGTTTTCCTAAGGGGTGTGACTTCCAGCCATTTGGAATAGCTGTCCACTACAATTAAGAAACTTTGGCCCTGGATAGGTCCTGCAAAATCTATATGTATGCGTGACCAAGGGTTCCTTGTAGTCTCCCATTTATGGATTGGTGCCTGGGGTGGTTCATTCCTGGTCTCCTGACAGGTGTAACACCCACCCACATACTGTTCAATTTGTTTATCTATGCCGGGCCACCACACATAACTTCTGGCCATCGCCTTCATTTTTACAATTCCAGGGTGCCCTTCATGTAAAATGTGCAATGTTTGGTCTATGTTTTTCTCTGGTATGATGACCCTATTTCCCCATAGCAGGCAACCTCTGTGTGTTGAAATCTCATTTTTTCTGTTATAATAAGGTTGGAATTGGGGTTGTGGGTTTTGAGTTGGCCACCCAGTTGTGGCCCATTTGAGGACTCTGGCAAGTATTTTATCTTTTGTTGAATTATTGGCTATAATGTTTGCAGTCAGGGGGCATTCTGGAAGTTGGGAGATTGCTAAAATCCCGCTGGCTGGGGCTGGGTCTGAGTCCCTGGTTTGTATGGGCAGTCTGCTGAGGCAGTCAGCATGGCCCAATTCTTTACCTGGTTTATGTATTAGCTGATAAGAATAGGCTGCTAAAAATGTTGACCATCTTAAAATTCTCGGGGAGAGGATTTGTGGAGTAGTTTTATTCCAAGTAAATATGCCTAGCAGGGGTTTGTGATCTGTAAATATAGTAAATGGTCTTCCATACAGATAATCGTGAAATTTTTTGACCCCTGCCACTATCGCTAGGGCTTCCCTGTCAATTTGTGCATAGTTTCTTTCAGCTTTGGTCAGAGTGCGTGAATAGAAAGCTATTGGTCTTTGTGTACCGTCCTTGAATATGTGACTTAATACAGCCCCGATTCCATAGGGAGAGGCATCGCAAGCGATGCATATTGGGGTGTCTTCCCTGAAAAGGGTGATAGTTGAGCTGTGACAGATAAGCTTTTTTAACGATTGGAAACTGTTCTCATGTTCCTTGGTCCAGGACCAAGTTGTACCTTTGTCTAGGAGCCTATGGAGCGGCTCTGCAATAGTGGCTTTGTGGGGAATGAAGGCATGGTAAAAGTTTAACAGCCCCAAAAAGGATTGAAGCTCTTGCTTATTCCTAGGGCTGGGTGCGGTTTGAATAGCCATTAGTTTTTCAGCGGTGGGGTGGATGCCCTGGCTATCAATTTTATACCCTAGGAATTCTGTAGAAGTGACTCCAATAGAGCACTTCTCCCGCTTAAGTTTGAGACCGGCTTCTCTGAGCCGGCTCAGCACAGCTGACAACCTGTCAGCTAAACTAGCTTCGTTTTCCCCGGCGATGAGAACATCGTCGAAATAGGGGCAGACCCCGGGTATTCCCTTCAGGGTCTTTTCCATGATGCCCTGAAAAATACCCGGGGCTGCAGATATGCCGAATTGTAGCCTCTTTACTTTAAAAGCACCGCGGTGGGTGACAATAGTTTGAGCTTCCGCGGTGTCGTCTGTGACAGGCAGCTGTAAATACGCCTGTGTGAGATCCAGCTTGGCGAAAATGGTGCCAGAGCGGATGGAAGCAAATACGTCCCTTACCGCTGGCACCGGGTAAGCGTGGGGGCTGAGGGCTAGGTTGACTGTCGCTTTATAGTCTGCGCACAGTCTCACTTCGCCATTAGGTTTGATTGGGGTGACAATAGGGGTCTCCCAGGTTCCCCCTTCTGTTGGTTCCAGTACCCCTAGTCCCACGAGTCGGTCAAGCTCGTTTTCAATTTTTTCTTTAAGGGCGAAAGGTACCCTCCTAGCTCTTATTTTAATTGGTTGAATTGCTGGATTTAGTTGCAGGGAAATGGGGGAACCTGTATATTTCCCTAAAGTGCCATCGAAAACGTCGGCGTACTTTTCGCAAACGGCTTCTAGGCTAGGTGTTTGAATGGTATTAACCCCCGTTAAGGCGATGCCCAGTGGAGTGAACCAGTTTAGCCCTATCAAATTGGTACGGTTCCCTGGCGTAACTAAAACCTCCAGGGGGCCCTTGAACCCCTTATACTGCACCAGGACCTTGGCTTTCCCTTCCAATGGAATAGGGGTTTTCTGGAAGTCTGCAAGGTGTACCTGAGTTTGTTTCAGGGGAATTTGTCTTCGGCCTTTCTGACAGATTTCCTGATAGGTTGTCAGCGAAATTAATGAGACTGCTGACCCTGAATCTACCTCCATGTGGCAGGGCACCCCCTGAATTCTGACCCAGATCTTAACCTTGGAGCTTATGCTGTTTACCCTGTCAATTGTCTCTACCAGGGGGCCTGGTGGGGTTTCTCTGCTGGCCTGGGCAGCCGGCCTACCTGGGGGGTTTGCCTCCACCTCATTGATGTTGTCCCGGCCCTTGCTGCGGCACACCGGCTTGATGTGGCCAGTCTTCCCGCAGTTGTGGCATTTCGCGTTCCTAAAACGGCAGCTTCCTCGGGCATGGTTGCCCCCGCAGCTGGCACAGGCGGCCCGTTGCTCGTAACGCGGTGGTGGCGGTGGTGGGTTCCTGGATCCGCGGCGGTCTGACGTTTTTCCCCTCCTCGGCTGCCGGTGCTCCATCCTGCGCTGTAGGGCTTCCCCATCGGTGAAGTCTACTGACTCTCCGCTGTCGCTGAAGGTTGCGCTTTCCTGGTAGACGGTCGCGGGGGTCTCTGGGGTCGTGTTCGTCGGCTTCTTCTTGTGGCTGTGTTCATATGCCATGATTTCCCTGGTCAGCTCTGCCAGGTTCATGTCGGGTTTGGACGTCAGTTTCTTCTGTAGCTTCTCGTCCCTCAGACCGATCACCACCTGGTCTCTGATGCGGTCTTCCAGGTCGGGGAAGGAGCAGTTCCGCGCGGCGTGTCTGACCCCGGCAATGAATTCGTTGGCGGGCTCGTCCTGCCGTTGTTTCTTTTGTGCGAATTGCACCCGCCAGTACAGTTCTGAACGCGCTGGCATGTAGTACTTGTTCAGCTGGTCCACCAGGTCAGCGTAGGAGACTTCCGTGATGGGCACTGGGCTGAACAGCCCGACGGCTGCGTCGTACACCGGGGGCCCGCTGATGTACAGCAGAGCGGCGGCCTTTGCTCGGTCGTCAGTGATTTTACTGACGAGGAGAAATCCCTCGACTTGGCCGAGGTGTGATTGCCATCTCTCGGGATGGCGGGTATCAAACTCCCTCACACGGCCGAAGTTTGCCATGTCGTCCGGTCCTGGGTTGCTCCGATGGAAGTTAAAACTTCCGTGACAGCTCTTGCCGGGAACTCTCTTCCTCGGCCGTGACTTCAGCTCCGGAGCGATCCCACCTTCGTCGCCAGTGAAGTAGCCGAAGGACCACTCGGGACGACAGGCTAGTCCAACAACAGGTTTATTAAGAGCAAGAGCAAGGCAAACATAGAATAACTTGTCCGGCTTTTATAGCCGGCAGCTGGTAGCGAGGACCAATCAGCGGTGTTCATTTTGGCGCCCTGTCAGGCAGGGACCAATCCGCGTCGTCTTTTGTTGACAGCTCCGGCTTCCGCGTGTCTTGGTGTTTTGACAGCCGCGAGCTGTCAGTGGTTGCGCCTGCGCTGTACGGTGGGTGCTTTGACAGCTCAGGCTTCTCCGTAGTCCGGCGTTTGACAGCCGCGAGCTGTCAGTGGTGGCGCCTGCGTGGTGCGAGGAACTTTGACAGCTGTCAAAGTTCCCGCGTGTATTTCTGTCAGGCGGTTTTACTTTATATACTAGGCGATGCCTTCTTATTTGTACTGTTAACATATATATACATTGACTAAAGGAATGTTTACATATATAATACAGTTATGAATGCTGACAGTAAACCAGTAAGAGGTGAAGTTAGTGAGGATTTGAAAGAACTAACATTCTGTTCCTACACAACTCCACCCTCAGCATTGCATGAAATTTGCAAGTGCGTAGGTTCTATAAATACAATTACACCATATATTATAAACCCTTTAGCCTTTGGGGGAACAGTTTAATCTTCTGCTTATCAAAACCATATGATATACTCCTGAAGAATGTAGCATTTTCCTCGGCAAGTATTCCATAATTTGTGAAAAGCCATTGCTCTCTGTTCCCTTGGAACCACTGAAGGAAATGGAGCCTTAAATTGCCTCTCGAGACACCTTCCATTGTCACCTTTTGGGAAGAAGTAGATATTGCTTAATTCTGCACAACCCCCCCCCCAAGGAATAGGACCAACCAGCCACATCAAATAATGGATTGGATGGTTGATGAATTTTGGATCATATCCTCATCCATTGCTTTTCTGACTGCTTTCAATATCTGTTATGTCTGAAGCATACAACTCTCTGGAAGAAGAAGCTATTTTGGCCAGGTGCCTTGATATACTGCTCTAAGGGCATCTTCAAAGTGGTGCATTTTATGATGGGGGTCCTCCTCCTATCCCAGATGAGATTTCCTTGGTTGTCCATGACAAGGTAAATTAAAGGTAGGAGGCTGAAAGATATTTTGTTCTTAAAATGGCCGTGTTTGTTTCCAAATTCAAAGATAAACCAAAAGCATGAGTCCTGCAACTTTTCTTTCAACATCAAAACAAAACATGCTGGTTTAGATATTATTTTCTGGAAGGATTAAAAAATGGTAATTTTTATGGTAAGTGTTTTTCCTTGTAAATTGAGCAGCAGGTACAGACTTGAGTGAAAAATGCAAAGCAGGAGATTTCTCTGAAATTTCATTGTTTTCAATGAGCAGTAAGAACACAGCTGACCTGAAATGTTTTGACAAAATGTTTTGAGTGGTGCTTTGTTCTGGTTCCAAAACAAATATAATTTCCCTTTTTGGCAATCTCCCTAGTATGTGGCATGAGATCCTCAACATATTTGGTGTATGGATAACAGAAATACAAAAGGTTACTTCTTAGTTCATGCATTTTCAAAACAATAGCTATGTTGAGCTTGAGAATAAGTAGAAAATATGGTGTTGATGCATCACAGCTTTACTAGTAACCAGTGCTTTTTTTGTAAAAGAAAAAGGTGCAGGAACTCACACATGTCATACAACCCACCTTGCCTACCCTACAAGGTTTCATCCAAAAAATGTGCCGGAACTCCGTTCTGAGCGTTCTATGAGAAAAAAAAGCCCTGCTAGTAACACACATGAACCACATGTGTTGGAAAAGGAATTCATGTTGGATCAGCTACAGAAATGTTTCATTCTTTGCTTTTTAATGCTGATATGTAGAAAAGTTCATATTTTATTCTGATTCTTTATGATTTTCCTCTTGGTTCTGTAATCTCAAATGTATACCCAGTTTTTACAGCAATGTATAAAGGTCAGCACACACCTGGAAGAGATGCTAAAAGGCCAATTGAAATGGTTACAGGGCTAGTGCCATTCTCTTGCAAACAAATTTGATTGGAATTTGTGGTCATTACCTTGCAATGAAGGAAAGTTGATATGGTAGCAGTATATAAAATCGGACATGGTTTAGATACTTAGGATAGAGCTATTTTACAAATAGTGACCCTGTACAATTTTACATTTAGTGACCATAATTGTGACTGGCAAAATGGTCATTAAACTTGGCTGCTAAGTGAAACCATGATTGTGCTGATGATCTTACTTCATTTTCATTGTTTTTACAGACCTCAGAAAGTTGTAAATATAAGAAGTGGTCACAAACTTACTTTTTCATAACCATCATAACTGTGAAGGGTGGTTAAATGAGGCAATTATTAAACAAGGACTGAAGGACTATTCATTCAAACTAATGGAGACTCAGGACTGATAAAGATACTGTTTTAACTCTAAGTACATAATTAAACTCTGTTAGCCTTTTGTCACTTGATTGGTTCTCTGCCATATATATTCCAGAATTTGTACCATTATTCTTTTCAAAATGCTTCTTTCCCCATTGGCAATCTATTAAATGTTTCCGTAGCTTTGTATATTAACGTATTTGGTTTTCCTTTCTGCTTCTGTGATGCAAAACAGAGACGCAATTTGTTCTTGGGAAGTGGTAATTTTGAAAGAAAAATATTGCTTTGGAAAGTTCAGGAAGTAATAATAGCAACATACCATATCAAACTGAAGCAGAAGAATTAACCTCACAAGGTTTGATTTCCATTTTAGTTTTTATTAAAAGGGAAAAGTGTTTTGATTGAAAGGAAAGTAAGTATTTTCTGGGATTCCAAGTATAAAATATATTTATTTAGTTCAGAAAAGTTGGTGGTGGGCTTTCCTGCTGGGTTTTTAATGAATTATGCGAGCACTTCAATATATATAATTACACAGTGTGCATAACAATTGTTTTCAGAACTTATTGATTCTCATGATTATAATTTTATTTCATCGTAAAGAAAACAAAATGATGGGACCTACACATCAAATCATACAGTGCATTGATAACATGAAATCTTTTTTTAAAACTAACAACATGGTCTGATGGGTTTGGGGTTTTTAATATTGATTTTAATTAATTGTATTGTATCAGGCACAATATTTAATTTTTCTTAACTTTTGCATCTTGTATTTTTAATATATTTATTGCCCTGTACACTGCCCTGAGTCCTTCGGGAGAAGGGCGGTATATAAATCAAATAAATAAATAAATAAATAAACATTTCTATGTATCCACAAATTGGGTAGAGAAATATTGGTTGGCCAATATGACTGTCTACCTGGATAGATTCTAATTTCAGCAAATGAGAAGGAGCAGTGTCTTCAAATGAAGAAAGACAAGTCTGATTTAGCACTCCATTTTCAATTCAGACCTGACTCTTGGCATGTTGTATTTTTACATCTCTCTCATATATCTCTGCGTCATTTTTAAATTTTTTGGCTCACCTTTAAAGAAAAAGAAGCAGAACATTCCACTGAGTAAACTGAATTGCAAAATCGCAAAATACTAGTTCATTCAGCTATTAGCCTTTTTGTTATGACTTCCTCATCACATTTTCCCCAAAGAGAATAAAAATTGCAAAAGGATCATAAAATGGATGAGAGGAATCCAAGGAGCAAGTAAAATAAGACTGAGCAGGGCCACAAAACTGTATTGGAAGTGTAATCAATAAACATGTCACATTTTATGGCTCCAACATTTTAGCTATGATAGTAGACTACGTATATACAATAGATAGAAAGTCAGTGGAATTAACTGTATGTTTAAAGAAACAAATTTGGAAAAGGGAAGGGAAGAGAAGGGAAGGATCAAGGGTATTCATTTTGAGAATGTAGGAAACAACCCAATTCCATAATTCAATGTGATGGGTGCATGTGGTATTTCAGTATTTCTGTTTCTTTAATAAACATAACTATTCAATGTGATTCATTTATATGTAACTTGTTTAGATATCCTTTAAATTTGGAACTATATATTTTGAAGAAAACTCTTAGACAGGACTTGTATCAAACGTCTTGTTGCAGGGCAAGACATCCCAAGTCTTCTGTTTGTGATCCAGACTTTTTGTTTCTTATTAGTAAATTCATAAAGGAGAGAAAATGGAATAGCTGAGTAATATCTTGAGACTGACAGCACTAGGTACTCTCCATCCGGATTTATACAGAGATTCCAAAATCATCAGATTAAGAATCATGGAGTCATACTGAGAATTTTATGGATCAATACAATTTTCCCTAATCAAAGCTGGAAGATGTAATACTCTGAGGATTAATTCACATATATGCATATTTATATAATTTTATATTCCATTGCCCAATGGCACATAGTTGCTGGTGTGAAGTATTTCTGTTGGCAATCTTTCTTAGATATTATATCCCATGAACATGAAATATTCAGTAGGTATTTAATCAGCATCCAGGACCTAAACATAGTGCTGAAACTATGGCAGCATATCTAGGAAACAGTACACCAAAGTGGCAACAAAGAAAAGTTGGCATTTCAAGGACATTTCACTCTCATTTATTCTCTTCTTTCATTGCCCTTAATATAAAGCTTTCTTCTGCATACACATTTTCTCTACAGTATATGTATGCACTTTTTTCAATACTTTCTTAAACACACACAGTTTTTATGAACTGTTTGTACCAAAGACAGATACTAGTTCTGTCATCAGTGCTATGACAGAATCCATATTCACAGATCATGCCACTTTGTTCTAAAAGAATGTTACAGTGGATTACATTCCTAACCTTAACATGGAATTTATAATCTTCATAGATGATAAGCAGAATGTTTTGCCCTAAAGTGCATCATCTTATACTAGTTTACATTAAACAGCATTTTAGTGCCATTATCTGCTTCTCTCTTTTGTTTATAATAAAATTATATTTATAATATCAGCAAATTTGGCCACTACACCACTCAACCCAAAAATTTATATCACTTCTCTTCTCTTCTCTTCTCTTCTCTTCTCTTCTCTTCTCTTCTCTTCTCTTCTCTTCTCTTCTCTTCTCTTCTCTTCTCTTCTCTTCTCTTCTCTCTTCTATTCTATTCTATTCTATTCTATTCTATTCTATTCTATTCTATTCTATTCTATTCTATTCTATTCTATTCTATTCTATTCTATTCTATTCTATTCTATATTTTTAACCAAAAAGAAGGCATCTCATTTAATTTTATGAAAGTAAAGTTTACCCAGGAACTTTCCCAACTCTTTACTCTCTCACACATAAGTAAACAATGTTATTGAGCTCCAGCCTCATTCTACCCCAACACCTATGGAGAAAGCCAGGTTTTCAGGGCTTTCTGGAAGGCCAGAAGGGCAGGGACATGACTGAGAAGGTCCTGCTAGATAATTTAACATTTAAAAGAAGGGACTTGGAGCACACCCACACTATATGACCTAGTAGAATCAGCAGATACCCTCATCTAAGGTGTCCTGCAAATAGCTTGGTCCTGGGTCATTCAGGGTTTTAAATGCGATAATCAGAATACTGAATTGCACCCAGAAAGAAACTGACCACCAAAGCTGTGGTGTAACTGGTCAAACCGGGGCACACAAAAATGCATGTACCATCGTATGTTGACCACTTGTAATATCCAGATGATCTTCAAGTGCAGCCCCATGTGGAATGTATTGCAGTAATCTGGGAAGTGATTTGGGCATAAGTGACCATGAGGAAGACATTCCTGCCCAGGAAAGAGGACCTAGTATACAAGGTAAATCTGTTCAAAGCCTCCCTCCCCCCAGCCATGGCTGACACCTGCTCCTCGAGGACTCCCATATTTTGTATCAGCTCTGTCTGGGGAAATATAATCATAGTAATGGTCAGATATGACACCTCACCAGATCCAGAGGGCTAAAAGTCCCAGAGCCACTTAATTTTGCTAGACTTGTATTAGATAGTGATTTCCTCATTATCTAAACCTTTATGGCCTCCAGGCACTGCTCCAACACCATGATAGGGTCATTTGGTGGCCCAGAGGTGGAGATGAATTGCTGGGTATCATCAGCATACTAACAACACCTCAATCAAGCTATCAGATGAGTTCTCCCAACAATCTTGTGTAGATATTAAATAAGAGGAGTGAAAGATCGAGTGTCTGATTGAAGGCGCAGCCTCTCTCCCCCTAAAACTGCCTGGAAACTGCCACAGAGGGAGGAGAAGAAACATTGCAAAAAGATGCTCTCCATCCCCAACTCTTTGAAGGTCATCCAAACACACATCATGGGTGATGGCATCAAATGCCACTGAGAGATCAACAAGGGTGAATGGGTTTAAATGAAATACAGTGCTGAAGCTAATTCCCAATGGTTTTTGAAAACTTACATATTTACCGATTCATGCTTAGCTACCGAGGCTTGCTTTTTTCAGTACTGTTGAATACAGAGTTTCATACCTTTAAAGAAAACGGAGGAGTTACATACTTTTTCATTTGCAGCATGTAAAGGAATTAGACATAGAAAGAGCTGGAAAAAGATCTTCCCGATGGGTGACTGTTTATATTCTGGACAGAGATTAAAGCAGTGCTCTAGAAAGCTATTTCTAGTCTATACAGTACCCTTCTTATTTAATGAGGTAAATAGAGCCAAGGAATGTAAGCATAAAACAATAAAGCAGCCCTTGTCCTTTATGATAATAAAATGGTCTAATAACAGTGAAAGATGATTAGGTCGGCAGACAGTTGGTGAAAGGAGGGCAGATCCCAATGAAAATAATAAATAGTCCTATAAGCAATTTTAATCCCATTTTAATCCCATTTATATCCCACCCTTCTCCGAAGACTCAGGGCAGCTTACAATCTAAGAATCACAAATCAATGTGCTTAGCAATAGCCTTCATTCTATGTATATGCCTGCTTATTAGAGCTTTCCCCCCCCCTCCCCCAAGCGGCATTATTACAAAGTCAGCTTATTGCCCCCAACAATCTGGGTTCTCATTTTACCTACCTCGGAAGGATGGAAGGCTGAGTCAACCTTGAGCCTGGTGGGACTCGAACCTGCACTAATTGCAGGCAGCTGGTGTTACTTAAGGAGGCATTAGCCCACTGCTCCACCAAGGCTCTTTTTGTAATACAATAAATTTTGTAATACAATAACAATAATACAAAAAAGTAATACAAAAAAATAAAATAAAAATAGAAACTTCATTTGGTAAATTATTTTTTTCTTTCTGATGATGATATTGCTTAGGATTTTAAGGCTTGATTCTGAAGTTACTCTCTATTGATGCTATAAGAATTTAGGAGGAACTCTATTTTAGATGGCCACAATGGAGAAATGTCATGAATTGTAGTGCATAACACTCTCTTGTTATAGACCAGTGATGGTGAACCTTTTAGAGACCAAGTGCCCAAACTGCAACCCAAAACCCACTTATGTATAGTTGGGTGCTGGATAGGTGTGGCTCATTGGGTGGGTGTGGCCCATTGGGTGGGCATGGCTGCAGTGGTAACGGCAGACTGGGTGGGACAAAAAAGTTCAATCAATCAATTCCAACTTTGTGAGATCTTTTTTTCCCTGCAAGAAGTTGAAATTGATTGATTGATTGAACCTTTCTTTCTTTCTTTTTTTTGCACATGGCAGCAGAGGCAAAAAGCGTTTATAAAACCCAGCTTAAGGCCTAGGACTGGGGCGACGGTGCATGTGCCCACAGAGAGGGCCCTGCATACCACCTGTGGCACCCGTGCCATAGGTTCACCACCACGGTTATAGACCCATTCAGAAATAGAAGGTGCAGGTACCAGTAACTCCAGTGAGTCCAAAGCTATGAGTTAGCCAAAAAGCATCTTAAGCTGAAAGAACAAATATTAAAAACTTTGAAATGTAAGAATATAGAAAGTTTACTTAGATGTTCTCTTGTAGTGTCTATTAGCAAAGCTAGACATTCTAGCTTTAATCATATTTGCTTAGAAAGGAGTCACACTGATTTCAAACATTTTATTCTGAAGTCAGTCCCATTTAAATTTATTTGGACAAATGCTCTTTTTAAAGATTGATACATAAAGATAAAGGTTAAAATCATTCAGGCTTATAATATTATGAAATAATAAGCCATTAAAAGAATAGAAAGTGGGGTTTGGTTCATAATGGAGTGTAGATGGTAATGGATGAAACCCTGATTCTATTTTCTTTAACAGTTCTAATTATGAACATTAGTATTTATGCCTTTCCCATTTTTTATGTGTATTAATTGTCAAGTCATGATAATGCAGGTCATTTGACTGTCAGAAACAAGTGAAGGAAGAGGAGGTAACTAAGAAATTTTGCATCTATTAATAAAAGCCTGAAATGTTTCATTTTTCAGGGAATAAATATCATAAATTGTTTTTAACAGGCACTTATTTTCCTTTCAAAGTAAGTCCATTAAACATTTTTAAAAGTTATTTTTTCAGAAACTTAAACACCAAGAAAAAACTTAAATATATTTAATACATATGTGCATATTTCAATGATTAGAAACAGCCAAACTGAATTAAAGCCTTCTCTCTGTGTGTATCTTCCATTCCAAGAAAGGATTAGTTAGGAGATTGGGAAAAAATTAATTTTTGGAAAGCAGAATTTTGGTAACAAAATATTGGCAAAAAATTGATTTATATCTACCAGTAAATACATTTTAAACCTAGGTCTTTCAAACAAACAAATACAATTTGTTACTAAGATTTCCACACTGCTGCCTTACAAACTCACTTTGAGAAGTGCCTATTTAGTACAATGACTAATTGTGTAATCTTTACCAGTGACTAAAATGTCAATGACCATTTAGAAAAAGTTTCACTGAGGTCAGTAGGACTTATTCTTTAGCAAATATGTACAGAGCTGTGACTTGTTTGTGGAAGTCCCAGGATATTTCTGAATGGAAGCCTCAGATTTTTGTCCTGCATGTTGCTCTCAGCTATTTCTGAAGCTTTAAAAAAATTCAGTCCAAATTGTAATGATTTTTTAAATGGGGCCAGATCGGTGCTCTGTCCAGACTGTGGCCACCATAGAAGCTGGCTGGTCGTTCCCCTGGTTTTTCTCCTTCCATTCTTCTAGGAAAATCAAGTCTCACTGGCTGGCTGTTATGTGGGTGGGTTTCCTGGTTCCTGCCTTCTTATAAAATTATTTTTTTCCTCACCAGTCTCCTTTCTTTTCCCTTTCTTTTCCAGATGTCTACATATACCCTGTGGTGGGATTCAGCCAGTTCACATTAGTTCAGCAGAACCGGTAGTTAATTTTTTGTTGCCCAGGCCCAGAATGGACTTCTGGAAGTGGCATCCACAGAGAGAACTGGGGTATTCACATATCTGAATCCCACCACTGTATACATACCTACATGCATCCTTCTAATGGCCAACCAGAGATAGGTTTGTCACTAGACTGGAATGAAGCACAATAGACCAATTGCTCAGAAGGACTTAAAATGGCTCAGAATGAAAACTTGTATCATTGTATCATTGGCAGGACAGTACATTTACAATAGGCTGGAAGTGGGTAGAAAGCAATATCACCTGCACTTTCCTGCACTCAGGAAATTGTAGGTGGCTGGTATTAGCAATGGGGCAAGTGGAAAAGTGGATATGGCCTAGTGGAAAAATAGAATCTCTATTTAAGAGAATAACATATTCAGGATGGAGAATGCCCTGTGTAATGTTTCAGTTTTGGACTACACTATAACATTTTCCTAAACAATAATATTCTATGAACTTCCACCAGGAATATTCACATCACGCTGCACATGACAAGCATTTGTAATTCTTATTGGTCTCTTAATTTCTTATTGTCTATATTTCTGGAAACCTTGGGATTTAGCCAATTCCATTATTTGGGTGATGTCATTTTGGCTAGAGAAGTCTCAATAGTCACACCTGATTATGAGAACAAAAGAGACCATACAAATAACACTGTAAAATCAATAAGATAAAACAAGTTAAAAAGTTTTTTTAAAAAAAATAAACAGTTTAATTCCATGTTTAAAATATAACGTTTTTGTTCTTAAAACCCAATTTATTTCAAATGTCTGAAAGTACAGAAAAAGAAAAGCTTAATAATAATCAAATATGGCAACTGAACAGTAAAATGGAAATAGTTTATCAAAAGAATGTTAATGGAAATAATCTTTTCTGCATGATCTCATTTGGACATTTGATAGGGCAAATAATAATAATCTTAGACTACCTGAAGCAGTAGGCGTGAGCTTAAATGGACTCCAGAAGATGGTAGAGGACAGGAAAGCCTGGAGGAACGTTGTCCATAGGGTCGCGATGGGTCGGACACGACTTCGCAACTAACAACAACAACAACAGACTACCTGAGTCCCATGTTAAAATAGTTATGTTATATTAAACTTGGAAATAAAGTGATGCTAGTGTAGGTATCTTAAAAATTTTAAGGATGTTTTATTAGTGAGTTGTCCTGATGAATCTGGTCACTGAGTTTTGGACTAATAAGAAGTTTCTAAACCATTTTTTTAAAGAACACACCTACATACAACTTGCTCTGGAAGTCTAAAAGATGCCTCCGAAGATTGGATTTATTGTAGAAGAGGCTATGGTCTGGGAGGCAGGCTCCATGATTATGTACTGTATATTCATCAAGGATATGATTTAATTCATACCTGAGCGGCCTAGAGCTTTTCCATACTTTCTTCAGTTTAAGCCTAAACTTTGCAACAAGAAGCTCATGGTCCTGAGCCACAGTCAGCTCCTGGTCTTGTTTTTACTGACTGTATAGAGCTTCTCCATCTTTGGCTGCATAGTCAATCTGATTTCTGTGTTGGCCATCTGGTTTTATCCATGTGTAGAGCCGTCTCTTCGGTTGTTGGAAAAGAGTGTTTGCTATGACCATCATATTCTCTTGACAAAATTCTATCAGCCTGTGCCCTGCTTCATTTTGTACTCCAAGGCCAAAGTTGCCTGTTATTCCGGTTATCTTTTGGCTTCCTCCTTTAGCATTCCAATCCCCCATGATGATAAGGACATCATTTTTGGTGTTAGTTTTATAAGGTGCTATAGGGCTTTGTAGAACTGGTCAATTTCATCCTCTTCAGCACTGGTGGTTGGGGCGTAGACTACTGTGATATTGAATGATTTGACTTGCATTCAAACTGAGATCATTCTGTCATTTTGGGGATTGTATCCCAGTATTGCTTTTCCTACTCTTTTATTGACTATGAAGGCTACTCCATTTCTTCTAAGGGATTCTTGCCCGTAGTAGTATACCTGATGGTCATCTGAATTAAATTCACCCATTCCTGTCCATTTTAGTTCGCTGATTCCTAAGATGTCGATGTTCAGTCTTGTCATCTCTTGTTTGACCATGTCCAGCTTGCCTTGATTCATGGATCTTACATTCCAGGTTCCTATGGAGAAAAAATCTTTACAGCATATCAGACTTTCACTACCAGATATATTCACAGCTGTGCATCCTTTCAGCTTTGGCCCAGTCACTTCATTCTTTCTGGGGCTACTAGTACTAGCCCTCTGCTCTTCCCCAGTAGCATATTGGACACCTTCCGACCTGAGGGGCTCATCTTCCAGTGTCATATCGTTTTGACTTTTGGTACTGTCCATGGGGTTTTCATGGCAAAGATACTGGAGTGGGTTGCCATTTCCTTCTCCAGTGGATCCCGTTTTGTCAGAACTTTCTGCTATGACCTGTCCGTCTTGGATGGCCCTGCACAGCATAGCTCATAGCTTCACTGAATTATGCAAGCCCCTTCGCCACGACAAGGCAGTAATCCATGAAGGGGGTTAATATCATAATATGCGTTTATTCTCCTAACAGAGGGCTTTTAGAGCACTGGTAACATAAAACAGAGGAGACAGAACACTGTGTCTTTGTTTCAATAACTAATATTTTATCATCTTAAATGCAAGACAAATGCCAGTGGGCTGAAAGTACAGAGAAGTACAGAGATCTTAAAAGCAGTGAAAGAGAAGAATGAGGCTTAATTCATCATGAATTATGAAATACGTAAAACCATTTTCATAAAGATCATTCTTCACGCACCTAGCATTTTAAACTGTAAAGATAAATGAATCAGTCAGGCCAATAGAAAATTGAGAAATGGCATATGTAAAAAGAAAAAGAACAGATGAAAAGTATTCAACAGGAAAACACGAGACATTCTTATGAATCAGTGGCTAGAAGAACAGGATAGGCCAGTCTCTCCCTGGTATTCTTCATGTCATTCTGTTTAGCTGGGAATTTTGGAAATTGTTGTCCCAAGAAAAATGGAAGACGGAAATCATAACCTGTTGTTTTAATCTTGGTCTTAGCTTCTAATTTTTAAAGATGCAAAAACATGTCTTCATTTATTGGACTGATGGAAAAAAATTCTAACTTCATAATGTCTCAGTGTTTAGAATGGAAAAAATCTGAATCCCAACAAAAACTGCAGTAGAAAAATGTGTTGTTGTTTTTTCCTTCTAAAAATGTTTGACCGATTACAATAGGCAAAAGAATTGTGTTCACAATTATGTTTCAAAACCTTCTATTTCTGGGCTCCTATCCTTATTTTCTTGTTTGACTAGGTTTAGAGGAACAAAGAAGGGACAGTATTGTTGTTGATATGATCCTACTTTTGCCAAAGGATCTTGACAACAGCCTGTGTTTCATCTGCATGTTAAAGTATTCATAGGGCATCATAAAACAGATGGTTGCAGTACAGGAGATTTTTTTTAGTCCTAGATATGCTGTGATTAATGTGAGTAGGGAGGGAAGGAAGGAAGGAAGGAAGGAAATAAATGATTTATCTGTGGGTATTATCTTTCCATGATAAGAGATCTCATTTTTTGTTCTTTCCAATACAACAGAATGTTGGAAATAAATCATGTAAAGGGGGTTGAGATTCTGTTTTTCATCACAATAATTTCTCCAATATTAAATCTGGCATGGTGAGAGAAAAAGAAGGAAGGAAGGAAGGAAGGAAGGAAGGAAGGAAGGAAGGAAGGAAGGAAGGAAGGAAGGAAGGGAGGGAGGGAGGGAGGGCTTGAAAATGTCAAGAGTTGAGGAGGAAAACATTGCAGAAAAAATTCTCTTGATGCATCTCCACGGGAAAGTCAATCAGGTTGTGGTCCAGATTAGCCAATGGGGTCCACTAGTAGCCCTCCTCCCAGAGTCCACCTCACTCTTCCCAATGTACACTTGCATGCAAACACACAGATGCAACACAAGGGCAAAGCAGAAACGCATGCCCAGAGACAAGATGCTACTTTTTTACACAAAGTAAATAGAGGCCTCCTAGGGCCATTGCTGATAAAGGAACTGGAAAGAATCCCAGAAGCCAGCTTCAGAATGCTTTTCTGCCCTTGTTCTTTACTTCAAAGGCAGCCTTCAAGGACCACATGGCTGTGGTGTGCCCAGAAGGGCTGGGATGCTACTTGTTCCAGAGCACTACTTACACAGTGAAGAAACTATCAATTTTTGTGAATAGAATGCAGCTTACTTGATACCATTATGGGATATGGGCAAATATGAAAAAGGTGTCACCAAACCTTTGATGGCCATAATAGCAGCAACCAGAACAACAGACTAAAATCTGCCTCATTTTTGTGGATGGGAAGAAAAAGGAGAGTATGGTGGTCCTGTTAACAAGAGAAGGGTTTCTTCTCCACTTGGCCCTCCCAGTCCTTGCACACAACAAAACTATTAATTCATGATCATTGTACATTTATAAAGGTTTGCTTCCGTTTTGAAAGCTTTAACAAAACTACAAAAAAAGGGAGATATACGGTATGTCTAGTGGAGGCATAACACCCTTTTTAAAAAAAATAGCACACACACAAACACACACATTTTTTTCCCTTCCTGTTCCTCCAAAGCTGTGAAACATAGGCATTTGACATTGAATTTCAACAAGTTGAGGAGCTTCAATACTACCAAAACAGGAACAGGATCTGTGTTTAGGGGGAGGGGGTTGTATAAATTTTATTAGTTTTTATAAGGTTAGGAATGAGTTGGGATTGGGACTGGGATTTGGATTTGGCTTAGGGTTAGGGTTGGGGTTGGGGTTTTTCCAAATAACATTCTCAATATTTAGCAAACAGCATAATGTCTGGGTTCATGTGTTTAACAAGAAATAATAGATAATAGTTAATTATCATAAACCATATTTTAATTAATTGCTTGATAGTCTTCTTCTTACTAATATATATTCCGAGTTACATATCACATTCCTTTCTCTCTAACTCATGTTTCTAGCCATTGATATAAATTATCCCATGTTCTAAAATACACTAAGTCTTCTTTCTCTTTTATCTTTAAAGTCAATCTGTCCATTAAAAATATGGACCGCTTCACAAATTTGCGTGTCATCCTTGCTCAGGGGCCATGCTAATCTTCTCTGTATCATGTTTAGGTTTTAAGCCCTAGACTGCCTATTCCTGCCTAGGAGGCCATTTGAGTTCACTGAGAAGCTGTATTCTGCCACAGTTATTGGCTCTACTCTCAGTGGAGTTGTCTTCAGTACACCATTGCTTTCTGTAGTATATGCGACTAAGCATACACAGACTGTCAGCACAGCAGGAGGCGCAGGGCTGGACAGCTCCAGGCTATAACCGCATTTGGCGGGAAAGCCTGGTTTAAATGAGTTTGACAGCCCCGGGCTATGGCCAGCTCTGGCAGGAAGCCAGGGTTTAAATCTATTGGCCACCTACACTGGTGGGAAGCCCAGGTTTGAATCCATTGGTTGGTATTCACCTGGGCAGGTATAAAGGTACGCCAGGTAACCCCCTTTCCCCAGCTTCATTCCTGACCATCAATAAAGAAGTCTCTTCACCCAGCCGAGTGTCCGTCTCTGTGTGTGACCACGCTACGTTACACTTTCCCAAAAGTAATTTCAGAGCAGTTCTCAAAGAGTGCATATATACAGTTTACACAGTTCTGTCTCTTTACTTTTAACATTTTTTTTATCCAAAGTCATTGTGTATCTTTGAGAAATCCCCAGAATTATAGTTTTTGATTCCTGAATGTTTTGGAAATATTCCACAATGGCCCAATTGAGTGCATTTATACATAAACACATACCAGTTTAAATATGAACTTTGCGATTTTACCATTCATTCCATTTTCAAATCATTCCCAACACAGGTCAAATCCAACCTATGATTCTTCCATTGATCTACGTTTTAGTTTGCAGAGATGATATCGTCCATCCCAGGATAGCCAATAACTGAACTCTGAGAACACCAGATAAGCCAAATTCAGTGATTCAGTCTTGCAAGTCGCCAAGTGTATTCCATATATCAATAACTTCCAGTGGTTCCTAGATCCTCTCTCTCATCAAACAAACAAATAAAATCTAGTATTTGATGCTCCGAATCAATCAAGACAATCTTGAACTAATTATGAATCAATTCATATCTATTCAAGCAGTTTAGGATGCTTTCTGTGCATGCACAATTGACTGTTGATTATCTGAAATGAATGAAATGCCATTCAAAGATTTGATCTGAGTCTATTTGGATGTTTGAAATGGATTGAACCTGTTCTTATATCAAGTTGACTGCTTAAATCAAACTGATTTTCTGAACTGATCAACTCGAACATGCATGCACACTTTTTGCAAGCTAGGTGGGCTTTTGGATTTTATAGTACATTGCCACAGCTATCAATGTTGTGACATATGTAAGGGAAGTCCAGTAGAAAGGCAAGGAATAATTGTGCATTATGTGCCTCTATAGAAGTTTTCTCTTTGAGGTTTCTTTAACCTGACTCTAAGGCCTGAGTGCAGGCAATAAAACAAGTCTCATTGTTTTTACATGTACATCGTTTGTATATTTTAAATGATTCCTTCATATGAAAAGTCTCCTTGAAATGAGACCTCACTGTCTTTTATTTAAGCATGTTAAAACTGGGCCTCAGTCATTTTCCTCCTTGGCAAAAATCTGCATTTTTTTGTGTGGGTTCATTGACTAAATGAAATGACATCAGCTAATATTGTACCCCTGGTGCATTCACTGTTGTCTGCATGCTTTTAAATCTTCATCATTTACATAGCTATTAACCCAGTTAACCCTTGGCAGACTTCCATTAATGTCAAATGGTTCCTAACAATAATTTAAGTTCTTTCACCATTTTTTTTTCTGAAAGCAGCTTTTGCAAATGTCAAAATATTAACTCCAATCCAAATCAAAGAGAACTTTATGATTTTTGTCTTCCTCTGCCATTCCAAGCAAGCAAGTTAGAGGCTCATAAAATACCTCCAGTTTTCCATTTGGCTAGGGAGAATGTGGGAGAGTTGTGTTAATCTATTAGCAAAGCAAGGCTAAATCCACATCAGAACTGACTATGTGGGAGAATAAGTTGCATAATATAGACTTATTAGGATTTCTAGAACAACTGGAAATTCTTGAGCAAGAAATTTATGTTTGGAATTATAAACATAAAGAAAGAGGAATTATTTATGAACTGAGAGAAAGAATAACTAGCATATGGTCCTAATTCAATTATAAAAGATGAGACAAATATTTGACCACATTAATCCATATCCTACCTAGCATTGTTGCTCATTTCCTAAGCTTACATGTATCTCAGTGAAGTTCTTTGCTTAACAACAGAAAACATGTTTCCATGTATATAATATGGTTTGGGCTGTGAGTATGTGTGTGCTCTTTGAACACTTCAGTAGACTTGAAAACATTATTAGGTACAATTTTAAATACAAAGTCATCAGAAAACTTCCAGTTATTAGAACTAATCCAACAAAGATAAAAGCAAAAGCAATGTGCAACATGAATAATAGAAAAGTAGCCAACAAAGCCACTATTAAGTACATATTATGAAAATGATACTGAATAAGACTTAAAAAAATAAGGAAGGAAAGGATAAACCGGAAGAGCTTGAGGTAATATATTCCAAAGATTTAACCCAATATGGAGAAGAACCTGTTAACAATTGAACTTCTCTTTGTGATGTACCTCCTCTAGCATGGATCATACAGTATATGTGACATTTGTCCTGATTTAGATTCCAAAACAATTTATGCATCAAAGGGTAGAGCCAGCATACTTTGAACTGGGAGATGAAGTTACATGATAACAAAAACTAACTCTAGAAATACGCATCAGCTAAAGTAGGTCCATATGCTATAATAGTATAATCTGAAAAATCAGCATATGTGACTGATAAAATCCATTCAAGAAAAAAAAGTGATTCTGCCTTTTGTTGAATACTGAAGGCATGTGTGTCCATTACCACCACATTAAATCAATTCCCTAAGCTAATGATCATATTTTTGTACTCTGTGTTAAAAAAAATTGTTTGATAAATTTGTGGGGGGGAAAAAGGGCCTGGAGACAACAACATAGGAAGAAGGGTTGCAGGAACTGGGTATGGTCAAGGGTAGAGAAAAGAAGGACTAGGGTTGATATGATAGCTGTATTCCAGTATTTAAGGGGCTGCCACAAAGAAGAGGGGATCAACTTATTTTCCAAAGCACCAGAAGGCAAGACAAGAAACAATGGATGGAAACTAATCAAGGAGAGAAGCAACCTGGAATTAAGGAGCAACTTCCTAATAGTGAGGACAATTAACCAGTGGAACAGCTTGCCTTCAGAACTTGTAGGTGCTTCATCACTGGAGGTTTTTAAGAAGAGACTATCTAAAAAGGTATAGAGTCTCCTTCTGGAGCAGGGGGTTGGATTAGAAGACCTCCAAGGTCCCTTCCAGTTCTATTCTGATTGAAATTGAAATGATATATTGTTACTTTTGCAAAGAGACAGTGAAAGAAAATAATGTGTTATGATAGTCCAATAAACAAGAGAAAGATCCTTCTCATAACTACATCTGTAATACACAATTTAATTCCAATAATAAGCATATAAACCTTTCATTGATAAGAGTGGGCCTTTTCCTTGCAGCTGCCATTACAGTCTACATTGCTTTTCCACTTGTAGCTTTTCAGAAGCCTTTTTTATTTTGCTAAATTCTTAGAGATTCCCCCATAAGGTCCCCCTCTCCTGGCTATTTTCTTGATTGTTAAAAATGTATGACACAAATATCAGTTCTCCAAGAATCCTTTGCCCTTTCTGTAATGCTGCTTGTCAACTATGACGCTCATTTCATAAACTCCATGGCCCATCTTTGAACTTCAAATTACATGACAAGCATTTCCCATTCTCTGTGCTAGAGAGGACAAGCTTTAGAACAGCTTCCCATAATTGTTCTGGAACTACATTTCCAGGCTCTATTTTACAAAGAAGTCAACAATATTTCCTTTGTTGAAGCAATTCCCACCAGGAACAAAACAAAAAAGATCCTGTTTGCTCTCCTAGAGGTCAGCGCTTCACATAAGAAAACAAAAGAAAAACCCTGAGATTATTGTAATGTTTTCACACTCAGTGTATGGACTAGATGAAACACACACACACACACACACACACACACACACACCACCCTCTATTTAAACATTTCCTGGATTTTTAGGCTACAAATGTTACCCTGTCTTGTTTGAAGGTCAAATCTTTACTTATTAGAAAGGATTTTGCAAAGTGTCCTTTGTCAAGCCCAGAAGACCTTGTTTTGCATTGCTCTGGGTACCGTTTCTGCTACTGGCTATCCCTTTAAAAAGCGTGGGGAGCTAGTGACATCTTTCCCATTTATGTGAGAACTAAAGAAGGACATGTAATGCTTTGAATGTCATCAGAGGCTTTGAAGAATATGGAACGTGTTTGCCATCTACTTCCTCCAACCATCCATTTTAAAATCCTAATATTTAGAAAGTTTTAGCAAGTCTCCAAGACTCTGTTCATGTTGCTTGCATACAGATAATGCTATCAATGCAAATTTTATATAGATAAGAAAGTGGTGATATAGTGACTTACTATGTGGATACTAGCCTGACCATGTATATTTATTTCCTTTTCCTTTCTTACCAAAGAAGTACTGGTAAAAAGGTCATTACTACATGATGACTAGACATAGGGAGCCCATAAATGCTCTTATCTTATTCCTATTTTGCTCAACAAAACTGGAGGCAGCCTGGAACTGCTATTAGCTGAGCTAACTGTGTATCTTACTAACTGAATATAATATTTGTTAGGACAGGGTGCGTGTACATCAGTAGTCTTTTCCCTGCATCTCTCCCGTTAATAAGCCAAGAAGGAGAATAATAAGTGTTGCCAAAATGTTGCCTCTGAGCTGACATAGATAAGAATGAGGAATTAGTTTGAAAGGCTGCACGTGCCAATTCTATCATATTAAACTGCAACATTATTCTAGAAATTGAGATAATGAAGGCAAAGAATTTTGAATATTTAGAAAAATGCTCTTAACATTAAAATAGTATGAATTTCATTAAGCTCCCAAATTTTGGAATGCTAAGTATTGGATCACAGAATTAAACATTCCAGTGGCTCCCTAGCTTGTATTAATTTGGAGAGTTATTCAGTCCATAAACAGATGACCTTAAACAACTCTACTTTCAGAGGGATTGTTTAATAGCATCTCTGCAGAAACAAAACATGGTTGATTCATTCAAATATGTTTGGGAACTTGTTGACAATTTCTTTCTAGTTTTCCCCTTAGGTGGTCGGGGAAAAATGCATGTGTCTGATAATTCTCAGATGCTGGTGGCCTATAAATCTGCACAATGTTTTTGTGTACTGCACAATGAATAAAAATATCTTTTAAATTAGCTTGTGCTGAAATCAAATTGGCTGCACCACCCTGAAATGAAAAAAGTCTTTAATTCTGCCATATGTAGAGTGGATCAGAAGACTTAGATGAGATACTATGTAAACATGTTGTCTCCTCTTTCACTAACCTCTAGCAGAAGAGCTATGACAACTTTATCTGCCTCAAAAAAATTGGCTCATAAAGTGAAATCCATAGGCTTGTCTGGGAGTTCCTTTATATCCAATATATCATTTTTCTTTTTATTACCCTTTGATCCCTTTTATTTGGAGTTGGGGTAACTGAATGGAGCTGAGCATTTACTGGCCACATGTCCTTCTTGATGTCTATATGAAGTTTGCAGCAGATATTTTCTCTGATAGAGAAACATCTGTCACTGCCTAGGATTGAACTCTCAACCTTCTGAGTGGGAGGCAAGCATCTTCACCTCTAGGTCACCATGCCGCTTTTATATCCAAAAAAATAATTTCATAAAAAATGGATTCCCCATTAAACATATATATTTTTCAACTAAACAAACTCAACTAAACAAACATATTATGTCTCCAATCTATTAACTGAATGAAGGAATGAACCTTTATTGTCAAAGTACAACCATGTATACATTGAGATTGGCTGAGCCTCCCTTCGTGCCCCCCCAACCACAACTCACAGTGACAACAAACCCACCATCTTGTTACACCATGTGAGCTAATTGCACAATACATCGGCTTCGCAAGTCAATCATACATAAAATTATAAAATTATTTCCCATTCAAGAGCCTAACAGCCCATGGATAAAAGCAAAATGGGTGTATCCTGATTGCACCTCAAATATAAAGAATAACACTTACTCTTTTTAGTGGAATTAAGATGATTTCACCAGTTAACTGTTTTGACAAAAATAGCAAGCTTGGACCTCTATACTTTTTGCCACAGCAATAAAGAACTAAGTGTTGAAAAATAAGGCAAGACTATTTGACTTTAAGGCAATTCCATCAAGTAGGTTAAAAATTGTGTTTTATATCTGGGACTCATTAAATTTCTTTTACAATTTCCTCCCAGGATTCCAATTGTTAATGTGTGGCAGATACTAGAACTACAAGCATCAGAGCAAATTAAAAGCACACGCTTTGCTTGGAAAAGCATGGTTGTATTTATTGATTATATTATCTTTTTATTAGCTGAGCAATTCAACTGCAGTTCAACTATGTCTAAAGAATGACTTCAGTTCCCAAAACTAAACAACATGTTTATGAATAATGAACTATACATGTCTATTAATCTTCAGTGGGTTGAGTAGGTCTAAAGATTTACTTTTTTCTTTTATCCTTGGAAACATTTTCCTCAAGCTGTTCATAGTTTTCTTTCTCAGTAAGAAAGAACAGTGAATTCGTATATTGTATTATTTTCATCCTCCTCCATTCTAATGGGAAGGGGAAGGTTGGCTTATGTTCAGATTAATATTTTGTCTAATATTGTATTTTGGCCACTCCATGCTTTAAGTGATTTTCATAAAGGACTCCTTTCTTCAACCAGCCACCAGATGTGCTAATATTTGTGGGCTGCTTATTCATTTCTCATATGGATGGATTTATTAAAAATGTTCTTGTCAGAAACACGCATGTCAAAGGCTTGAAAAAACAAAAGATTATTGGCTGTATTAACATATTGCTTCCTGAGAGTTCACCTATTCCTGTTTTGTTAGCAAGCATTTCAGAAACAAAACCATACCTTCCCTCTCACTTTCCCCTTCCCTCTTCCCTCCCCATTTCCTCTTTTTTCTCTGGGGGAGTTTTCTCAGATTTGAATTCATCATTATCAATGATCAGAAAACACTATGGTGCGTTGTGCAGATGTTTGAATCTGAATCTCCTTTGTTGCTAGGCATTCAAACTTCCACTGGGTTGGATTTAACCTATAGCCAGATGTGGAGTTTATTAGTAGCATAAAGAAGAAAGTTCTTCTCACCCAGAGTTACAGGAAAGCATGCCAAGTTTTCTCCCAGAAGGGCAACACAACCATTGTAAGTGTGAGAGGACCAGAGGCATGTTCAAGTAGCACAAACAGTGGCAGATTCAAGGATTTGTTTTCCTGCTCACTTCATAAAAGCATGAATGGACAGGGAAGAACATAAGCTCTTGAATATATTTGGGAGATATACGCACTGGTCTAAAAACAAATATCTTTAAGTACGAGAAAGTTATCCAGCACAAAGGTAGGTTCAAGGGACACCACATTTCTGAGTAGCCACATGGCCTTGAAATCTTCAAGTTCCACATGTGTTGAACTTCTGCAGTGGTTACATTTGAAACAAAAATGAAAACGACATCTATTTAAGGCTATCATACAAGTGAAGGATTTAAAATTGCTAATTTTTCTGTCTGTGTGGACAGAGAGTTTTCTACTGCAAATGAGGCTCTGTACTCCCCTGCGAAACATATGGGCAAGGCTTAAATTTGTCGTATTTAAATCTTGCATGTTTGACTTTTGAAAAAAAACCACAACTCTCACATTAGTGTTTGAGTTAGGTGAAATAATAATACCACCTCAAATATTATACTTTTCACCTCTTTCAGGGATCAAGCTGGGGAAACCACTAAATTCAGGGTCTTTATTATCCTTTTTGTCATCTGTGGATGCATCTGTGCATGCATTCATATTGCTCAAAGACATACATAGTTGGTCATTCTCTCTGTTCAGCCAGGAGAGATGTATGAATGGGATTGGCTCATTCTGAGTGGCCAAAAGTTGGTTTGTAGCCAGTTTGGTTTGTAAAACTGTGTTTTACTGCTCCTCTCATATTGCTTGCTTTGGGCTACACAATATTGTAGGCCATGAGCTGAGCCCATCTGCAGATCTAAACTCATCCTCCCTTCTTCCCCTTTTTTCTGCATTAATTCCACACTTTTTCCAAGCCAAAATAACATGATATAAAGAGATAGGAATTGAAAAGTGAAGGTTAAATTCCCCAACAGTAATAAGTCTATATCTCTGTTTTTACATAGAGCTGGTTTATCAGGGGGAAGAAAAAAAAAACCTTTTATGGCCTTATCAACCTAGGGCACAAATTCAACAACAGTTTGGGTAAGCAGTTTGTATTTAAGTCAACAAACTCAAACTCTTAGGCCAAATTCAAACCGTTTAGAATATTCAGCAGTCATGAAATAAGCAAAGATGTAGCAGCAGGAGAATTCTCTTGAAGTAAATTGTAGCAACTGAACCCAAATAAATGAGGGGATCAAGTAAAATCCTTTTTGATAACCAATTAGGTCATTTGGAGACACTTAGGTTTGTTTGTTTTTTAAATGGCCAGACATCCACAAAGAAAGGTTAGAAATCTATAGAATTATGCATAGCACAGATGAATTGAAACTGGAAAGGAAAAGATCTCTCCTCTTCAAATCATACAAACACTTGAATGGATGGTATGTTTTGCGTACATCTCTTAAAACATGAATATGCATGCAACTCATATTGTGGTCACTCTCACTTACATTCACCATTTTCAATGGGCCAGCATACTATTGTTATTTATTATTTTAAAGCTTTTTGGCCTGCTTTAAGCAAGGTTCCCAGACAGCTTTCAAACACCCTGCTTTACAAGCTAACAATCTTCTAGGAGAATGGAAAAAGAAAAAAAGAAAAACACAAGTTCGCCTGACAATTTTTAAACAATTAGCAGCTGCCTGGATGTCCTCAGGGTGTGATTCTTAAAAAAAAAAGTTAAAATGTTTGCTGCATTGATATGATTGAAGCTCTTGCCTTCAGAAATTGTGGGTACTCCATCACTGGAGGCTTTTAAAAAGAGACTGGGCAGCCACTGTCTGAAATGGTATAGGGTGTCCTGCTTGAGCAAACCTCCAAGGTCCTTTCCAATTGATATTCCTTGTGGACCATGATGGTTGTCATCCTGATATCTGGTGGACATCCCTAACAGCTGAAAAGGGGGAAAGGCAGCTATCTTGGAAAAATATTGGAAAAATATTTGCATAATCCGTACTTGGATAATCTTTACGGAATGATTATATCAACAGGAAAAGCAAGAAATAGCTTGCAGGAATGCTAGCTGGATGAAATTTGAAGAGGGACAAAGGAGCAGGCCTTTCAGCATAATCCTGCGCTGCTGCTGCTACTCTGGAACTTGATGGCATAACTGCCAATAGACACCAATGAGGAGGAATGCAAATGTTGTTTGATAGAATTCAGGTTGGTTCCCCAATTTGCTTTTCCTTGTTTTTGACATGAGTGGTCCAAAATATCCCAAGGGTCAAAATATAAGATTGGGTTGTGTTTTTTATGGGCTTACTTTTGGCAAATCTTACTGGAATCTGCTAAAATTCCACCTAACAGATACTCCTCATTTTGCAGAAAGCAACCATTTATGCAATGCATGTCTTCAGGACTCAAGTCAGGAAGCATAGGAAATGAGACAAGCTGAAGGCATGCAGACGCTTGGCAGCTAACTTAACTGAGCAGCAGTAGTGGACGATAAGAAGATGAGCTGCAGTGGACCTTTGCTTCCTAATATATCCAAGGAATCAGGATATGAATTTACTTCAAAAGAAAAAAAAGGCTTGAAGATAGCTCTCTACATGCTGAGGTGGTTCAGATGAAGAACCAAGAGGATTAGTTTTGAATTCCATCCTGTTTTAGGGCTTCATCCTCTCAAAGAGGAAAACAAATATCTGGCACCACTAGTTATTCTGTGTGGATTTGTGTTACTTGTCAAAATGAACTGAGCTGAACTGTTTTTAATTTTCGGTGAGTGCTGCTTAGCCTTGCAAAATAGACAATAGCTTCAAGGTGTTATCCTTGCACTTGCCAGTTCAAAGAATACATGCTGAAAGGTTTCAAGGTTCTTGGAGAAAAGATAAATTCAGGCCAATTTGTTTGCTTTTTGGCAGTTCCAACCAATAGCAGAGTGAAATTAGCACAAGGTCAGCTGCAATGTATGGCCATCAGCAGAGGGGAGGGTGTGTGTGAAGGATGGATTACCCCTCCTTCAGCCACAACATTTTGTTTTTAATTGCGAAAATCCTTTCTGAGTACTCAGGGAGGATGCTTTGCTCCACTGATACCGAAACCTTGACATGATACCATTTTATGTGTGACACAGTTATCTTGGATTTATAATGGAAAAATATTTGCATGGGTTGTATAGTCAGCTGCCTAATTTTCTGAAGTACTTTGATAATCCTTAAGGATTAATTAGATTTACAAGAAAAGCCTTCACAGCATCAATATTACAGTATTGGAAAACATTAGCAACCATCATGTATCATTAAGTCCCTCGCTAAATGAAGATATTTATTTATTTATTAAATTTTTATACCGCCCTTCTCCCGAAGGACTCAGGGCGGTGTACAGGGCAATAAATATTAAAAAACAAAATACAAAAGTTAAAAATGGCCCCTATCACACAGCATAAATATTTAAATTAATAATAATGGGCTGCATAGCCTGCCTTCTCACCATAAGAGTAAAGTGACATATAAAATTGCTCCATTTTCTCCTACAGCAACAACCCTATGAAGTGATCCCTGGGAAAAAGGGATCCATCATTCAAAAAAAGAGAGAGAGAGAATTCAGCCTTTCCAATATTGACAATATCATGACAAAAGGGTTTGTTCAACTTTGTGTTATGCACCAATTGTGGCCCTGCTTTGAATAGGGAGGCCCTTCACTAGATCACTCACACCCTGATCATCTGCTGTTTGGACAACTGCAAAACACTCTATATCTGGTTACCTTGAAAGTATTCTGAAGCTTTCGTTGGTACAGAATATGGCTACACAAACATTACTGGGTGCCCCAACATTGGAGCATATAACACCTCTGTTGTGTGTACTGCATTTGCTTCCTGATTCAATTCAAGGTGTTGGTTATGACCCTATCAGTGACTACTGGACTGTGAGCCAAATCCAGCAGTGGGACCCTAAGCTAGACCTCTTCAGCTGTTCTTAGTGAAGAAGTTGGATGGTATTTGGGGAGACAATATTTTTAAGTCATTGTAACACCAGCACCTTACATTAGGGTCCATAGCTCATAGGCAATCAATGTGGTGCTTTCAGCATTGGTGTTAAGTAGCCCTATTTAGGCAACCCAATTAACTGGGTTCTGCACCATGGCAGCTTCTAGACCCTACTCAAGAATAGTCCCACATAAAGTATATCATTATTATCCAGATGAGGTTATTAGAATAGTGATAATTGAGGTGCCACTATTTTCAGCTATGGTTATTTCAGCTATGTCAGCTAAATCTGGGTCTCTTGTCCCTCTAGTGCCAGGGTCTCCAACCCCTGGGCTGCAGCCTACTACCAGGCTAGGACCTGTTTGGAACTGGGCTGTGTGAGTGGCTGCCAGTGTATGCATAACTCAACTTGCACAAGCAATGTGCCATTTTCCCTCTTGCCCCTGCTGGGCTGCCAAGCCATAAAGGATGGGGACCACTGCACTAGTGACATTAGAATTAAAGCCCTCAAATTATGCGTATGTTCCTTCAGAAGGAGTGTGACTGCATTCACTATAGGCCACCTTTTCATTTCTTGGCTTCAGAACCACTTACACAAAATACCTTAATCTTATCTGGATTCAACTTCATTGTTTTTTTTTTGGCTTTCCTCAAGTTTACCATAGTCTCCAGGCAACTGTTAAGCTCTTGTATATCCTCTCTTGATACAGGTGAAATGGGAAGATACACCTGAGTGTTATTATCACATTGCAAATGTATCAACAAACTAGAACAGCCTCAGGTTGATTTGAAAAAGCAAGGGAGAAAGATATATGTAGAAGTTTAACAATATGAGAATAGGGAAAATCAAAGCAATTCCATATATGTAGGCCCTTTTTTACTGTGTTTACTTGAACAGTGTAACTTTGGTTGTATATTTCATATGGGACTGTGTTTTCTGAAAACAATGTTTGGAAGAAAATTGCAAATGGTATCACATGCTGCTAGCCAAAATATTTCATTTCAGCCCATTTGATTTTTTTCTCCCCTTTGCTTGGTCAGTAAATGCTTCTGCCAGATCTACAGGAAAGAAGGATTAATAGTTATGAAGCTAAAAGCCCCCAAACTATATCTTGATGGGAGAGGAAGTGTGAACTTATTGTGTACAGATACGTATTCTTCTCATAAGAATGGGGGCTGGTGTAGCCTGTACAACAGGCACAGACTCTTTCTCAGAAAAAAAAATCTCATTCCAAAGAGAGAATTATTTTCTGAATAACAGTTATAACTACATTTCTAGGATGCTTAAAATCGTACAGTACTTCTATGCTTCTGACCTGTAAATAATCCCCATTGAACACTTCTGAGCAACAGGTAAGAACATGTACTCCATGCTCTTGTCAGCTGAGAATAAAGATATACAAGTAGTCCTCAACCTATGACCACAACTGAGCCTACAATTTCTGTTGCTAAGTGAAACATTTATTAAGTTAATTTTGCCCCATTTTATGACTTTTCTAGGGATGCGGTGGCTCAGTGGGTTAGGACGCTGAGCTTGTCAATCAGAAGGTTGGCAGTTTGGCGGGTCAAATCCCGAGTGCCACGTAACAGAGTGAGCACCTGTTACTTGTCCCAGCTTCTGCCAACCTAGCAGTTCGAAAGCAAGTAAAAATGCAAGTAAAAAAATAGGGACCACTACGGTGGGAAGGTAACAGCATTCCGTGCGCCTTTGGCGTCCAGTCATGCTGGCCACGTGACCATGGAGACGTCCTCGGACAAATGCTGGCTCTTCGGCTTTGAAACGGAGATGAGCACCAGCCCCTAGAGTTGGAAACAACTAGCACACATGTGCGGGGGAACCTTTACCTTTACCTTTTATGACTTTTCTTGCCACAGTTGTTAAGTGAATCTGGCTTCCCCATTGACTTTGTTTGTAAGAAGGTCGCAAAAGGTGATCACGTGATCCTGGGACACTGCAGCCATCATAAATATGAGTCAGCTGCCAAGCATCCAAATTTTGATCACATGATGCTGCAATGGTTGTAAGTGTGAAAAACAGTCATAAGTCCCTTTTTTCAGTGGCGTTGTAATTTTGCATGGTTGTAAATGAATTGTTGTAAATCGAGGACTATCTGTATAACACATGGATGGCACTATATTTTTCTCACTCTTAGCCATTTTCTCTAAGGGCTGAAAACAGCACTCATGTTTGTCCTGTTCACTATTATTCCATCGGGAAAGGCAACTGTGTGAAATTAGGCTGAATGAGGAGGAATTGGTCACCTGATGCCTTCCAAGAAGTTTGCATTTCAGTTCCAATCAGTCCTATCTGTATGGCCAAGACCAAGGTCAAAGGTCTGCAGCAACCAGGCAGAAAACTTCATGGCTATCAACAGGAATCTGAGATTGGAACTCTCTAAGAATGTGCCAGCTATGGATATGCATCAATTTGAATCTTTTTACCATTGAAAGTACTTCACAGCATGAAAAGCCCTCGTGCAGGACTTATTTGCATATGCTAAAAGTAGCTTTGTCTTTTTCTAAAGTTTACTATTCCCCTGTAATTTGTGGGCTGGGGGAGGGTTAGAGATTCTTGATTTAAAAATTACAGGCTGGCAAGTCTCTGTGTATTCTGAAAATTTGAATCAGATGTATAGAATAATAATAATAATAATAATAATAATAATAATAATAATAATAATAATAATAATAATAATAATAATAATAATTTAATTTCTAGGAATTAAAAGGAATTAAATAGTGCAGCCCAATAACAATAAAAATAATACAATTAATATTAATATTAAAATACCCCAAAGCCATCAGACCAGGCCGGCTTGTTCGAATAAGTATGTTTTTAGATCACGTCGGAAGGAGCGAAGGTTGGGAGCCATCCGGAGCTCAACCGGTAAACGGTTCCAAAGGTCTGGCATGCCCACAGAGAACGCCCTCCCCCTGGGGGTCGCCAGTCGACACTCTTTGACCGACGGCACCCTAAGGAGGCCCTCTCTGTGGGAGCGCACTGGACGGAGGGAAGTTGATGCCGGCAGCAGGTGCTCCCGTAAGTAATTCGGATCCATGCCATTTAGGGCTTTATAGGTCATTACCAGCACCTTGAATCTTACCCGGAGGGCAACCGGAAGCCAATTCAGCTCGCGGAGTAGAGGTGTTACATGGGAGTATCGGGAAACCACCACCACCACTCGCGCGGCTGCATTCTGCACCAGCTGAAGCCTCCAAGTAGTCCTCAAGGGCAGCCTCATGTATAGAGCATTGCAGTAGTCCAAACAGGAGGTCACGAGCACATGAGTGACTGTACGCAAGGCATCTCGGTCCAGATAGGGCCGCAACTGGCGCACCAGGTGAACCTGGGCGAAGGCCCCCCTAGTCACAGCTCCGCTATGATCTTCCAAGGAGAGCTGTGAATCTAGGAGGACACCCAAGTTGCGAGCTCTATCTACAGGGGGTAATATCTCACCCCCCCATGGTTATAGATGGAATAATCTGAATTTCCCGAGATGCCGGCACATACAGCACTCAGTCTTGTCGGGGTTGAGCCGAAGCCTGTTCCTCCCCATCCAGACCCGAACCGCCTCCAGGCAACGGGTCATCACATCGAGGGCATCACTGGGGTGGTTTGGGGTAGAGATGAAAAGCTGGGTATCATCAGCATATTGATGATACCCAACCCCAAAACCACGAATGATCTCACCTAGCAGCTTCATATAGATGTTGAAAAGGAGAGGCGAGAGGACCGACCCCTGAGGGACTCCACAAATAAGAGGCCTCGAGGCCGACCTCTGCCCTCCTGCCAACACCGACTGCAAACGTCCCAGAAGGTAGGAGGAGAACCACCATAAAACGGTGCCTCCCACTCCCAACCCCCTGAGACACCGCAGTAAGATACCATGGTCGATGGTATCAAAAGCCGCTGAGAGGTCTAATAGGACTAGGACAGAGGAACAACCCCTGTCCCGAGCCCGCCAGAGATCATTCACCAGTGCGACCAATGCCGTCTCCGTGCTGTACCCAGGCCTGAAGCCTGATTGGTACAGGTCCAGATAATCAGCTTCCTCCAGGAACAAAGGAAGCTGATGTGCCACCACACTCTCAACAACCTTCGCAAGAAAGCGAAGGTTGGAAACCGGACGATAGTTGTTTAAAACAGCTGGGTCCAAGGCAGGCTTCTTGATTAGAATAGAATAGAATAGAATAGAATAGAATAGAATAGAATAGAATAGAATAGAATAGAATAGAATAGAATAGAATAGAATAGAATAGAATAGAACAGAATAATAACTTTATTGTCAATTTAAATGTACACTAATCAGCATACATTAAAATGAGATCTCATTGCATACAGCTGTCAAAGGGTAACCAATCCAATATACACTGCATAAACATGACAATAAATAAAATTATGCATATGGCCACATACACACACATATGTGGCCCAGAGAAACAACACAGTCTAGTTCAAGTGTATACATATACATGGTGAGAAAAACGAATCTTGCAAGTTTATCAGATGGATGGCATAGGGAACAGATTCTGTTACAGAATCTGGCAGTCCTAGAACAACAGAAACAGACCATGAAGAGGGTGTGTGGGATCTCTGTACATATCTAGTATACAAATCAACAATATATTTAGTGGTTATGAGTTAGGACTGGAGAGATCCAAATTTGAGTCTACCCTCAGTCATGAAAACTCCTGGGGTGACTTTAGATCAGAGTCTCCTTCTCAGCCTAATCTACCTCAGAAAAAGGTATTGCAAAGATAAAATGAAAGGTGATGTGCTTTCTTGGGCTTTTGAAGAAAGTATGATATCAGACAATCAAAGAAACAAAGAACTAAAAATGTCCATATCAAAACAATATGTTATAATTTCTTTACATTTATTTTTAAAAATTGCTGTTATGCCTGAGGGAAAAAAAGGTCTGTTAATGATGTCATGATTTCCATCAGTAGTCTAGGTAGCACAACACTGATCCCTGGTTCATCTGTTTTTTTTTATAAATATCTAAAACATTTGTGGGGGGGGACTAAAATTTTGTTCACAGAAGGATCTATGATAGAATTCTTCTGGATCTGAATGTGCTGAAATTTGAAAGAAGTTTGAACTTATAAAAAACCAAGATGGGTCTTAAATATAATGGTGAACTTTTGCAAAAAAGAAAAGAAAAGAAAGCCTTTCATGATAGGAACTCATCATCTCTGCTTGCAAATGTTCTATTTACTGATTGCTGACAGATACATCTGAATGTGCTACTCTACCAGATATTAAGCGTTTTATTATCCAAAGGTGCTTTACTGACTACCTGCACATAGCTACAGTAGCTACAAAAACTGTACAAAATAAGGGCTGCTTACTTTAGCCAGATTTTTGCTCCCTCTGGCTCTGGAAACAAAAAATTATACAAATTGGTTTTATTAAAGTGTCTGTTGAATCCCTTCCTTTGCTGTAGGCATGGAATGATTATTATAAAAAGGGATGTATGTGCCATGACTACTGGCAAATACTGATCAAACACAGAAGCTCTGTTCAATTCTTGTCTCTTCTTCATGCACAAAGCACAACAACGAAGCTCGGGTTTTCTTGTAAACCTCTACCAGGCATTCCTCATCCATGAAATGTTTATTCAAGACAAGTGCAGGCAATACTTTTCGATAAACTGGGAATCTTAGTTTTTATTTTCCTAATTTTTAATTTCCCCTAAAGCCTGAACCTCTGTGTGTGGTGGTGGTGGGGATAGTAGGGAGGGAAGGAATGCAGGCTTCTCTCTTATTGTTGTTTCATCACCTTCCTAACTTTTTATCCTGTAAGGACATATATGTGATTTCAAGAGGTGACCATGGTGAAAAAATAGTTTGTTTTTTTATTTGTCCTCCAAGTTCAGGAACCCACGTCTTCAGTCTACCTGCTAATAATCTTGTAGCCTCTGGACTCCATTCAGCATGAGAGCTCCATTTTCACACAATGGCTTTCTGGCTGCTATTAACTCCTCTTCCTTTAACTTCTGCCTCAGTGGAAATGGATAACTTGGTCAGTTTTGATTTACTCACTTTGTCCTTTATTCTAAATGGAAGTTCATTTGATCCAATTTCTACATTAGTTTGTAAATTAAAAGAAAATCTATAGAAAAAGCTACAAATGAACATATTTTTCATGTTAAGAATGTGTGTGTGTATAAATATATGTAAATATTATATTTATTTTAATATACTGTATGCAGTTCTGTGAATAGTTTTCTTTAATAAAATGCACCTTAGTATATATTTTAATTACTCAATATTTTGTGTATACCCTTTTCTATTTCATGTATTTGAGATGCATTTTTGTAAAATTTGAAAAATGTGAAAACATCAAAGCAGAACTGTGTTGATTTCTTGCATAGGTTCAGAAAAAGTTAACTTTGTAAGTTCATGTTCAAATTCAAACCAAACACATTTTTCATTAATTCCCAGCCACTACCATCTCTCACTTATCAGGGATAACCTAGAATAATGAGTTTGAAAGTTACATTTTAAAATGTATTATGCCAGTTACATACTTGCCTGGAAAACCTTTGAATTTGATTATTGATGGGAAACATACCTCGGTGGAAATTGCAAAGGAATTGGTCATTGTTTGGGCTCTTGATTATGAGTCTTGATTGGTGAAATTTGACATAGTTAAAAGTGAAATTTGATCTGCAGATTTCTTAGATCATGCTGCCAATTTTTCATTTTTAGATGTCAGAAACTCATGTGTGGTTATTCTGTTTCGTTTCTAGCACAAAGTTTGTGCAAAAAGTAAGCATCATTTCCAATTAACTTTATTTTTTGCTTTTTAGCAGGAAATGTGAACAGGAAATAAGGAGAAAGCAACGTGAGGACAGTCTTGAAATACCTTAAGGAAGGCTATTTTTATAAATGACATTTCTATTTCCTGTCAGAAGCAAGCAGACAGAAGTATGACAATATTTGTTGCTTCTCTCTGAAAGAAAAATATATTGGTATATTAAACAAGGCATTGTTTGGGGCCTTCTTATAAAAAATGATTGTACATTTGTACATTTCATTTGAGGCCAACTAATGGGCTTTTAAAAGAGCCTGTCCTGCCATTGCCATGCTCTTCATGGTGTGTCTCTTGTTACATATTTTTCAAATGGATGGCCTAGATCAGGGGTAGGCAACCTCGGCTCTTTTATGACTCATGGACTTCAACTCCCAGAATTCCTGAGCCAGCTTGGCTGGCTCAGGAATTCTGGGAGTTGAAGTCCATGAGTCATAAAAGAGCCGAGGTTGCCCACCCCTGGCCTAGATGTAAAGTGGAGCCTGGCAGGTAGGAAAGCCAAAGGTAGCTGAGAGCAAGATATATAGGCAATCCTCAATTTACAACCATAATTGAGCTCAGTTCTGTTGCAAAGTGAAACATTTGCTACGTGACTTTTCTTGCCACAGTTGTTAAGTGAATCACTGCAGTTGTTAAATGAAACTGGTTTCCCCGTTGACTTTGGTTGTCAGAAGTTTGCAAAAGGTGATCCCATGAGCCTGGAACACTGCAACTGTGATAAATATGAGTCAGTTGTCAAGCATCTGAATTTTGATCATGTGACCATGGGGATGCTGCGATGGTTGTAAGTATGAAAAATGGTCATAAGTCACTTTTTTCAGTAATGTGACTTTGAACGGTCACTAAATGACTAGAGGACTATCCATAGAAGACAATAGTAAAGATTAGAACATAGTTATGAACTGACATCTAAACAATGCATAGGATCATGAACTGAGGAAACTCTTTGAAAGGCTGACTTGGTTTATTGGCACTTCAGCTGAAACACCTCTTTGAATCTCTGTTTCTGATCACTGGAGAAGAGTGGTCACTCCATTTTGAATGGATTGATAACAGGGGCTCTTGGGCCTACCTGAACATGCACAGATACACAATCCTCCATGATAAAAGGAACACAGCTGGCCAAGGAAGATTGGCTTCACCTTATACCTTCATCCAACAGGAGCAATCTGCCAGCAGAAGACATGATCTTTATCATATGGATAACATAGGACTCACTTCTGTAAATCAACACCTCATTAAGGCAGATCCCAGCCAGTGGTGGGATTCAGCTGGTTCACACCATTTCGGCAGAACCGGTAGCTAATTTTTTGTTGCCCAGGCCCAGAATGGACTTCCGGAAGCAGCATCCACACAGAGAACCAGTTGTTCACATATTTGAATCTCACCACTGATCCCAGCCAATCCATATTTACCTCATAGCTTTAATGTATATGCCAAGCTCAGTAGGGTTGGAATTCTCCAAGTGAGATCTTATGTCGCATGAATGAAGGCAAATATATGTGTCCCAGGATAATGCTACAGCATCCAATCTGGGTTGGTCACCAGGTTTTCTGAGCTTTCGGACTCATACCGGAGCCCATCTTCAGGTAACTTCTCTCTAGACAAGTGTGTGCTGTTCTGTGTGTGGTATTTATATGGTGGTGGTTGTATTTGGCTTTTTAGATGGGGTCTATTGGTGGCTGGCCTTTAAGTTGTTGGCTGTCATTTGCTTTTGATGGTGGTAAATCAGCACTCCTGCTGACTGATGAGGGGCCTGTTTCCCTGGCTTCAATCACTTCCCCAGCTGTTTTTGTGCCTGCTTGTCCAACAATCTTAGTAGCTGAAAAGTTGAATGTGTGTCCTTGTTCATTGCAGTGTGAGGCTACCAATGAGTTTAGGTCTTCTTGTCTGACCACTTGCTTGCGTTCTTGCAATCTGTTGGTTATCTTCCTTCCTGTCTGTCTTACATAGTCACAGGAACAATCCATGCAGGGGATTCAGTAGATTACATTGGAAGTATCTTCCACCTCTAAGCAATCTTTACAATGCATAAGTTGTCCTCATATGGTAGTCTCTGGGCAGCGTGCAATGTCCACTTGCAGATCTCAGAAGTTGCATTGATGTATGGCAGGATGTGGCATGTGGTTGGTCTTGTACCTTGTTTCTTCCTTTCTCTCCCCATCATTTTGCACAGACATCTTAGGAC
Source organism: Vipera ursinii (assembly GCF_947247035.1). Taxonomy (NCBI): domain Eukaryota; kingdom Metazoa; phylum Chordata; class Lepidosauria; order Squamata; family Viperidae; genus Vipera; species Vipera ursinii. The sequence goes on along the minus strand of NC_139512.1, from coordinate 259,708,833 downwards.
AAATGATTGTGGTTGCCCATTCTTATATTACATATACCTATGTCACCTTTAAGGTTCTTCAAACTATATGTAGCAGTAACTTTATCAGTCATTATAAATAATGACTGAAGTACACAGTGCAAGGCCAGAACAGCTGAGCTCTCCAGGGCTTAGTCCAAAGTGTGAAATGTATAGCTCAGCTATTTTTCCCCCTGTCTATGTCTTTCCCTTTCACACTAAAAGTAATAACAGCATATATTGCACCTGAAGAAAACATTAGGATGTAGAGTTCCCAAAGGAAGAGTGGGGTTTAACAAGCTTCCCAGCAGTCAATATCACATCTTGCTCATCCAATCCTGCTCATGGGGTAATTGTGTGTATAACAATAGTGGATGCTGCTTATGGGAATCTGCTCAGCTGCTGACTCTCAGTATATACGTAGTCAGAATGTGGATATCCCCTACATGCATATTGTCATGCAATGACTGTTTCTCCAAAATTATTATTTTAATTATTGTAAATGACCAGGAAGTAAATATCACAATGAAAGGAAACTAACATGATATTTGGAGCAATTGTTTTAATTCCGAATACACTGTTGCCTAGTTTCATTTATTTCCTGCCACTCTTTATAAAAAGACAAATTTCTCTTTTCATCCCCATTTTGTGCAAATAATGCCCTATTGTCGGATGAAAATGCATACCAAAAGAAAGCTGACAAATATTGGAAATGTAGCTGCACAAATTTATTGCCTTTATCAAACAGATGGGGAATACATTCTTATCAGTGAGAAATAATTGGTTACATGTCAGAACAACATAAACCACAGAATCATAGAGCTGGAAGAGACCTTGGAGGTCTTCTTGTGCAACCCCTGCTAAAGACAAGAGACCTTATACCATCACGGTTAAATAATTGTCCAGTCTCTGCTTGAAAACGTCCAGAAATGGAGCACCTACACCTACTAGAGGCAAGCCATTCTACTGGTTAATTGTTCTCACTGTCAGAAAATTTCTCCTTACTTCTAGGTTGGATTTCTCCTTAAAGAGCTAGTACAGGGGTCTCCAACCCCTGGTCCATGGACCGGCACTGGGCCACGGCATGCCAGAAACTGGTACATGCAAACAAGCAAAGCCCCATCCATGGGATGCAGGCAGCACATGCAACCACGCCCCCTCCAGTCCGCAGAAAAATCTCTCTCCACGGAACCAGTCCCTGGTGCTCAAATGGTTGGGGGACCTCTGAGCTAGTACACCTAATACATTAATGTACACCTGTATTATCAGAATATCTATGTTTATAGGCAAGTAGCTGCTCTAATCTTTAGCCTTCCTCTGGTAATAACACAGATTTAAAGGACATAGTAGGAAAGCCCAAGTGTCTCCACAAACAAAAAAAAATTATGGTGATACAAAGTGCTGTTGACTGTCCATCATGATACAAAACTGCATGAGAAAGCAGTAGTGCAATACATGAAAACTAGAGTAGTATGGGATTGGGAAGAACCAGAATCAAATCCACTTTGCATTGGGTGGGTGATCTTGGCCTATGTGTTACTGGAACATAGAAAATGAATTTACATGGATTGATTCTGGCATTGGGCTAAATGACTTTAGCTCACTGTATTACGCCAAATCAATGAATTCTTCTTGGAATTCAGTATTAATGCACATCTTTTCTTTACAGAATACCTGAAGAAGATATGTTAGGGGATAGTTATATACAATTATACCAAGCTGAGTCTGCATTTCTAAAAGCTACGTTGTATTTGTAACACTTGCTTTAGATTTTTTTTAATTTAATGAGATTTAGCATGTTGTAAACAGTTCTGAAAAATCTCTGTTCTGAAAAGCAGCTTACATTTTTTTACATGAACAAATATATCCATTAATAAAATAACAACTCTGGATAGGAGCATCTGATTCCCAATCAGTGTGCAGTTCCTCTAGGCAGACTTAAAAGTTCTTCTTCTTCTTCTTCTTCTTTTTTTTGGCAGCTTGATCCCGAGTGTTTTTGAAAAACAAAGTCCATTTATTATAAGATTTTCTGCCAAGAAAGTACACATAGGATTACCGTTTAGGCCAGCAATTCCCAATTTGGCAACCTCCAGTTATGTTGAAATAACAATTCTCAGAATTCCCAAGTAATGGTCATGCTGTCTGGGGATTCTAGAAATTGCACTCCCTAAGCTTTTGAAGACCATCATGTTAGGGAATGATTTGTCTATATTTACTAAATCTATTTATTCCACCTGGGCTTAAAACTAAACTGGAATAAGTCAGGTTAGTACTTAGAAGGGAGAACCATGGTATCCCAGAGTGGTAGGCTAAGTGGAGAATTTGGAAAACAACAACAACTGGAAGTTAATGGCTTCCATATTGCTGATAAGAAGAGATTTGTCAGGAGTCAGGGTCAGCTTAAAAAAGACTTTACCATTTCATTTAAGCAGTGCTTTTTTTGTAAAAGAAAAATGTGCCGGAACTCACACATGTCATACAAACCACCTTGCCTACCCTACAAGGTTCCATCCAAAAAAGGTGCCGGAACTCCGTTCTGAGCGTTCTATGAGAAAAAAGGCCCTGCATTTAAGTATTTGAAGACTCATATTGCTGCAAAAGATCTGGAAAAAAGTGCCAACTGATAAATTAGTGTAGATATCTGGATATGCAACATCACATAATTTTGGAAAAACACAACAGATCATTTCAACATGCCTAGCAACAACAAAGATAACTTTCTCTCTCTCTCTCTCTCTCTCTCTCTCTCTCTCTCTCTCTCTCTCTCTCTCTCTCTCTCTCTCTCTCCTTTTTTCTTTCCTTCAAAGCCTTTTCCATTAATACTACTCTGAAGAGGGTGAAGTGACCTCTCTTGCTCCCTCATAGTTCATGAGATTTCTGATCCATTTCTCACCAGTTGGGTGAAATCAGCTCAATCAGGCATAAACTGTCATTAGTTCCAATTAACATCTGGCTTTTCCTCCCTAGAAAACATCAAAAGTCTCCCTTTTTAAAATCCATTTCATTAATTTTTGGCTGCTAACAATAGATTAAAATGAAAATTTGTACTACTGTGACATGATCCCATTGTGGCTCCGTTGCTTCCCTTTGTCTGGTTTTGCTCCGCAAATTATCACTTTTCACTGTTCTTGTGACTGCGAGCCAGAAGGATTATATTTAAAAGCCTTGTAGGGCAGGCCAAAAAGACATCCGGAAATAAGACAGTGGCAAGCCAGAGTGGCAAGGCTGCAAAAAAGAAACAAACCACTAGATAAAGGTATCCAAGTCACTAGGAATTGAGCTGGATTGAAGCAGAGAAGAAAAGGAAAAAGGAAAACACTTCGTTGATGTTCTGCAGCCATAACATTCATCCAGCACAACTCAAATGTTGATTTGTTGGCTTGATAATCCTCATATCAATCCTGTGTGATTTGCCACTTAAATGATATATAAATATGACATAATAATAAATGAATGATATAAATAATAAATATATGATATGATATGATTGACATGTTAGCTGTCTTCCAATATGTGAGGGTTGTCACAGAGATCAGGAGGGTAGATCTATTCTCCAAAGCACCTGAAGGCAGAACAAGAAGTGACGGATGGAAGCTAATCAAGGAGAGAACCAACCTAGAACTAAGGTTAAATTAACTAACAGTGAGAACAATTAAACAGTGAAATGGCTTGTCTTCAGAAGTGGTAGGGGCTCTAACAATGGAGGTTAAGAAGAAACTGGACAACCATTTGTCTGAAATGGTATTTGAGCAGGAGATTGGACTAGAAGACCTTCAAAGTCGCTTAAAACTCTGTTATTCTGTAATTTTGTTATTCTGCTAAACAACTAGAGATGAACAACTAGAGATGTTTACATATATGAATATGTGTGAAGTAACCTGGGTCATCTGTGAATCAGGCATCAAAACTGTGGTAGGAGGGATGGCTCTCTATTTATTTCAAATATTTCTGTTTTATTTTTCTGTTTAAAAAGTACTCTCATTCTGGACAGTAGGATGTATAGACATTGTGCCAAAATGTGCATCCATTCATAACAGCCGTGCTGGATTTCCTAAGTGTGATCAGGAGCAGAGAAAGTCAGCATTTCCCAGAAATTGCTGGCAGGGTTACAAGCACCTTCACTTTGACCAGAGACCACACAGCATAGCGCCCCAATGTGTAGTGCTACAGCTATGTCTTTGCCTACAGCAGTACTTCTACAATGCAGCTCCATTGCCTATTTTCAGAGCAGTAAAATATATGTGTGCCTTTGTGCAAAGGAATAGCTCCAGCCACCATCACCTGCTTCAATGAAATCTTAATAGCTCCTGAGCACAAATCCAAGGGCTTAAGAGCTTCCTGTTTACAGCTGTGTATCCTCTTGACAGAGCATGCTGTGCTTCCCACATCCCCAGAGCCATACATAGATGCCTTGACTTCCTGTGCCGAATACTGTTTGCTTTCCTGTCACTGCAGCACATTTGTCCTGAGAACAGCCGTCAGAATTTTCTCACAGCATTGTTAACAATTGGTCATCACCTTTTCTTTTCTTTTAGAAACACGTACCTTGGACATGGAAGTATTCTGGCTTATTATTTCACCAGGGAGACGCTTAGGCATGAGGAAAAGAAGTTCCTCTCTAACTTGTCTATGAGTATATAAATTTGCATATACAGGTAAAAGATGCAGACTATCAACACATATTGTGGCTTAGCCATGTGAAAGTCCTTCTCTGTCCCCTGCATTCTCAACACTGAATTTGCAACTGGACATGAGTTTTCAGGACTCTTCTATACTTCTAGAAATTCTTTGAAGGAAACACTATTTTAAACCACTCACTAGCATACCATCTCAGTAAAATTCCCCTTTCTGCCATAGCTAATTTTCATCATGTGGCAATGAAGCAGGAATGGTGGAGATGAAGATGGTGAGCATGATGGAAGATTGCCAGACTTATAGCACTGAATAATTTGAAATATGGCATGTGGCAAAGGATAATACTTTAGCACTTCTACCAAGCTGGAATGAATTTTCATTCAGCGATGATAAATTGTCTCAGAACATACTGATTTCTTTTTAGGGCAGCAGCAACAACAATGAAAATTCAATCTTGTCTATCTACCCTGCATAAGAACTGGGATTGGTTATCCAAGTATTTAGTCTTAACTAAAAACAGTTTTCATTTTCGTACCTGAATGGCACATCAGAAAATATCAGCTGAGGAGTAAAAACAACCACAAAACAAACAAACAAACAAAAAACTCAGAAAAAGAGGGTGACAAGACAATTTTTGCTATAGCTGCCAAGAAAACATTTTGTTATAGCTGCCAACAAAACTACATTCACATATCTGTGAAGTCATCAAGGGCTGGACTTGACTCAAAAGAGACATTACCTATTTTAAATGGAATGAAAAGCATGATAAATAAGATGGAGGCCACAGTATCGGAAGAGGAACTTTGTAATTTATAACAATATAATTATTTTATTGAAGAATCAATGTCAAATGCTTGGTTACTGGTTATCAGGGAACTGCAAACAGTACAATAGAAGAATTGAAGCTTGATACTGATTTATTTTATCCCTTGTCCGACTTGTTAACCAAAACCAATATTATCCAATAAGAATGCACAATGGCAATGGCAATGACAACTCAAAAAGTCTTTCCCCAGCCTTTAAGGAATCTAAACAACAAAATGTTTGATTTACCACAGCTGTTAAACATATAATTTAAAAAAACAGTGTGCCAATTTATGATATTAAAAACAAACTTGTGATTTGTCATTGTCAATGAAAACTTGCATTTAGTATGAGAATCAAGTGGCATAAAGTTCTTTTTTTAATGCGAAACAATTCCAAAGGAAATGAGACTCAGAAGAAATGTGTCTGAAATGCATTACTGGGATCTGTTTCTCTACTTTCTCCCCTTATCTGGCAACCAAGTTTCAGCAATAAAAAGAAAAGAAAAAAGAAAGAAAAAAGAAACCTTTTAATGCAATTTTTTTCACGATACACGACACAATTAAATCTTATTTTGTTATACATCAAAACACTTCCAGCCCACAATGCCTTCAGAAAAGAAATATCAAGCTTAATGCTAGAAAATCAAACCTGATTTTTCATTCAACATGGCTGGATTTACTACCACTGAACTTTGTATTAGTTTACTTTGTTTATTAAGAATTGGTGGTGTTATTTGGAGAAGATGAGGAAATTTTATGTAACAACGTATTAACACTGTGTGTGTGACTCACAGGAAAATATCTGAAAACAATATGAAAGAAATGTTATTTGATTCCTGCGAACCTGCTGGGAAAGTAAATCCTTTCTTTTAATCTAAGAGGTATGACGTTTTATTAGCAGCTGGGTCCTAAACGGTTGATATGTGAAGGTAAAGGAGACATTTTGACAATCAGCTTTAGAATTTTGTTGCTTGATAGCAGGCTAAATCCATTAATTTGATAGAAGTGGGAGCTGTAAAACCAAAAATTCTGACCTCAGCTGACGCTTATCATTATATAATGAACTGGAGCGGCCAAAGAATTTCACTAGTATCAAGTTCCCAACGTTCAAAATGATCATGCTACAGTTGTGCCACAACTGGAAAACAGGAGGTTATTGTGAAGAGTGGATAATCACAACAGAAATCCTTAGAGGGAACAAAAGTGCAAAGTATAGCTTTGCCATACATAGGCATTGCATACAGAAGGTACCAAACCCTGAGAAAGTATTTGCTGTTTGGAAGACTAAAATAATAATATTACTATCACTTAGTAAATCTATGTTAGAGAATTCCAAAGTACGTAGAGCAAACATCTTCAGAAAAGCAGCCAGGTCAGGTTAAGGTCTTCCAACTAACACGGAACTTGGTTATTTTCCCTAAAGATGGAGACTGAACTGAATATATGTTGGGTTTCATATGTTCACAAATGGGAATCCAACCCTTATATTTTTCTTTAGTCCAGATAGTGTTAAACTCAATACATCCTATTCTATGGTTTCAGGATCAGTTTGTTTTCTCCCTCTCTCCTTCTTCATCATGCAGGCTAATGAAGTGCGCTGGAGATCTCAAAACCTGCACACTTTTTGGTGATATTTGGCTAGCCTTATATTTTTCTTACGTTCAAGAAAGTATTTTTGTTTTGTTTTTTAAAGGTAAAGTAACATATATGCAGTATGGTCAAGTGAACCATGTAAAATGAGCACAAGGACCTCTATTTATGCCTGCAGACAAGACATTTACATATAGGGGTGTGTAAACTCTTCAGTGTTTTCTCATTCCCTTTCTCTGTTTGTTGAACAACATGGATGATGCAACTGAAATCAACTGCAAGCTCTTCATCTTGCAATTGATGTAAGCCAGGGGTGTCAAACTGCTGGCCCATGGGCCAGATGTGGAAGCCGTGCCCACCCCATTGCCAGTAATGGCAAAACAGTGCTGATACGTTGTGTGACATCATGTGATGTCACAAGTTTGACATGTCTGCTGTAAGTAGTCTTAGCCTTACTTACTTCTGAATAGTAATACTTGTTACCTCAGGCCTCTTTCTCAGGACGGGCCAAGCTGGATCTGGATCTCTTGGTGGGTCCATTTTATATCCACTGCTATGAAAGTGAAATATTATCGGGTGAGCCAGTTAGCAAGCATGGCACTTTTTTCTTTCTTTCCAGCCAGCTGTCTCAGCCTTAATACAGCAGCAATGTTCCCACCATCCCATTATATCCCATGACTATCATCAATATCAAAAGAATAAAGGAGTATATAAAGACCATGAATCCTCTAAGCAGGACAGGATGTCCAACACAAAAAAAATCAAGGGATGAACATATATTGCCTAAAAATTGCTCCAAAAATTAAAATAGGGATTTTTAAAATTTCAGAATAGAAAAGGAAAGGAAAAACAAGAATGACGATTGAGTCAGAACTCAGCTAGCTGATTGCATCAGCCGCTTCAGTTGTGTAATTGTGAAGAAGACAAAAATAAAGACAGCACCTGTGATTTTAGTATTAGGATTCCTCACCCACACCATTGAGTCCAACACCAGAGTTGCATCACTGGTTACCACCCAAACAGTATTTGCCCACCCATGAAAGACCCTAGCTATGGTGCTTTCCTCTTTCCTAAATGCTGCTTGTTTGCTTATTCCTTATGAGGAAGTGAACAGTGAAAGGGGTCAACATTAACAGTGGCCTTACTCTATCTCCATGAATAACTCCATAAACTGACCCCAGATAGCAAGCAGATAGTCATAGCCAAGAATCAAAATATGAAAGAAAGACATAAAATGGGTCTACCAGAGGCATCCTTTCCCCTTTCAGGTCAGAAAATTTGAAGCAGTATTGTTTGATCCAACCAATATACCAAACACTGAACATGCAGCCAATGTGGTTAAGATGTTGATCTGGAGGATCCAAGTGCAATTTTCCTCAAGATATTCTGCAGGTCAATAACTTTAGCCCAGCCTACCCAACAAGGCAGTTGTTCTATGGGGGAGGGGAATGAGATCCCTTTTGAGCTATTGTGTCCAGTTCTGGGCATCACAGTTTTTTTTTAAAAAAAATTGAGAGTTCATGATTGTGACAGTTATAAATATGGTAAATAAACCAGTTGCAAATTACAACAAGTTCAGAGGAGGAATAGCACAAATGGTGAAGGGACTGGAAAGTAGATCCTATGAGGAATTGTTAAAAGATCTTGATGTAGGTTGCTATACAGAGAAGGGAGTGGATTCATTTTATATAACCAGTAAGTTAAAACCACAAAGAAACATGTTTAGGCTAGACATAACAGGAACTTCCTGACTCTACTACTGATCATCCAGTGGGAAAAGCTGCCACAAGAGTTCTCCTTTGCTTGTGGTTTTCCAACAGATTCCTTCACTGAGCAGAGCAATGGGCTTTAAGGTCTAAATTGCCTTTTGACTCTATGTTTTCATCTTATACTTTTAGTCATTTTTTCTTCTCTCATGTTACCAAATGCAATTTGGATGCAACTGTTGGAAGAGAAGATAAATCCAATGCTTTGAATGATTGATTGTATGAATTCTGGGTCCCATCAGAGAAGCAGAGTTTAAAGTAAAATTAAATCATTAATCAACAGGCATAATCTTGGCTTCAGACTTAAAACATCTTCAAAGGTTCTCTTACTGTTACAGATAGATTGCTCTTAAACTACATGCAAAATCCTTTCTTACAGTATAATACATTTCAAAGTTCTTCCTATCTAAAATGCATTATTGATTCTGGAAGCTTAAAAATGACCCACTTCTAATGTTTATGTTTATTCTTGGCTCTTCTGTATTGCAAAAGCATAATCTGTCATTGGCTTCTCCCAGAATAGGCATAAACTTTGTAGAGGCTTGCATTACACATACCAAAGTGCATAGTTGTTATGCCCCTATGCTGAAAATTATATACACATAATTCATCGGCATGTGCTCAAAGGCAAGGGTCTATATTTGCTAGTATTTGTCATTTCTAGGTATTTATTTTGCTAAACATAGGCAGTTTTCCACCCTTCTGAAAGCCTAACTCTGTCAAGCAAATTATATTGAATATTTTAAGGATGTCTTGAATTTAGTAAAAGTAGGAAGGCACAGAACTTTCTCCTCTATGGAGGAGAAAGACAGACAACTGTAAAGTCAAGAGAATAACAATTACTTGGAAGAGTACCTCTCTGACTCCAATGTAATTGCCTCCTGCTGAGTGTCATATTATAGGTGTCAAATTTCCAAGGTATGGACTTTTCAAGTGACTCTGAGGCATTGTTTACCTTAAAAGTCCTCGACTTACGACCACAACTGAGCCCAAAACTTATGTTGCTAAGTGAGACATGGTTGTTAAGTGAATCTGCCTGCCTGTTGACTTTGCTTGTCAAAAGGTCGCAAAAGGTGATCACATGACCCTGGGACACTATAACCATCATAAATGTGAAACAATTGCCAAGCATCTGAATTTTGATCATGTGACCATGGGGATGGTGCAAGGGTCATAAGTGTAAAAAATGGTCATAAGTCACTTTTTCAGTGCTGTTGTAACCTTGAATGGTCATTAAATGAACTGTTGTAAGTTAAAGACTAACTGTATAGGTAGGATTATGGCTTTAGGCTCTAAGTACAGAATAATAATACTATTTGCCTTTCTTTGTTTTATTGGATTTTTAGTCTTTTTATTTTAAATTTCCTTTGTAAGCATCCAAGACTTGCTTTGAATTGCAACAGGATACAAACGGAACAAATGAATGAAGAAAGTGCCTCTACTTTTCTATAGCACCAAAAATAAATCATTACAATTAATGTTTTCACCAACAAATTAAATTGGGGCTTGAACAATAAAGCATATGTTCAAAGGTTCTGATGACAAATTTTATTTAGCTAAATTTTAAAGTATGGTACATATTTATCCTTGCAGGAGCACATAGTACATTATCACCATTTGTGCTACAGTCCAATAGTACTGTATTATATCAGTTATATCAAAAGCTCTTCATATATTAATTCCCAGTTTTTGAATACAACTAACTAAGGCATTTACATATTTAAAACTGAATTTCCATTCAAGAATCTGGTTCACTCTAATAATATCTAATAATACCTAATCAAAAAGGAATTACTGATGGACATGACCAAAGTCTATGAACTAATGTTTCTTAAAATGTATTACATCTCTACAGGCTGTAAGAGGAAAAAAACTATTTTTCTATTATTGCTTATATGATACCTAAATATGCAAACAATAATCAAAATTTCATGAATCAAGATTTCTTTCCTTTTTAAAATGCACATTTTCCTTCATATATTAGCATATGCCACTGAATGATCATATAAAATGATATAAAAAGATAGAAGCAGGATAAAATATTTTAAATAAAAAGGAGAAGGAGAGACATAAGTAAATATTTACTCCATATTCAGCATCATCATGAACTCCCATATTAAATGGCCTTCCTTGGAACATCACTGCAGAATTGTCTTTCTGGCCAATAGAATTAAAAGGAATACTGTACAAAAAACACAACTGTGTGGAAGATAAATACTTTAGATTTTAGAATTGACTGAAGCAATTCTAAATAAAGACACTGAATACCTAAAGTTTCCAGCAGAAAAATGTTAGCTCAAGGAATGGAAATAATACTATTCCCTATTTTATCATCTAAAGAGCAGGGCATGGTTTTAGGATTTTCTGGATGTAAAGTATGTAAAGCATAACAGGTTTTTTTAAAAAAAATTAGTTTGTAAGATAAGATCAGAGAACATTTAAAAACCTCTGGTCACAGTTTGACAGTAATGTTTCCTCAGAATTTATACTAGGATTCAGAAGTGAGAAAAGGATCTGAAAAAGATTTCCTCCTGATAAATTTGGGACTTTTATGCTGTAGTTCATTTTTCTGGAGTGATTGTGAACTGTGCAGAATGTAATCAAGCAGGAAACCCCAAAGGAGAGTATAGCCATTCTTGGTACTTCTCCTGGAATAAAGCCTCACCAGATGGAAATATCATTAGCCTTATGGTTACAAAGAATCTGTTATTTGCACCACTACCTTTTTCAGATGTATTTTATTCCCAGCCAAGCACAGGTTGTCTTAGCCATATCAGTTCAGTAGAAGGAAAGCACTCACTAGAACGACATTTATACGTTAGAAAAATAATTATATTGCTTTACTACTCACCATGCCCTCATTGAAAAATGAACAGCAGTGCTAGATGGGAACAGTTTCCCTTATGGGTGAGACAATCTAATTTGCTAGAAAGATAACCTCCTTTTATTATATTTGTTTTCTACAAATTGAACAAGAGACTTTGCAGGAAAATCTGTGACTTAAGGAGCTATAACAGGCTCATTGGCAATTCCTTTGAATGAAGAGCTGCAACCATAGAGTAAAAAACTCTTCAGAAACTTCAAAGATGGGGTGCATGGTTAGCAGTGGTTGTAGCCAAGACACGCATACATAGGTATGCATAATTCCCCTGTCACACTCCCTTTTTCACATATAACCTTTCCTATAGAGATGACAATGTTTGTGTGGGAGAGAGAGGAAAGGAGGGGGAGGAAGGAAAGAGGTTGTGGTCTCTCCCTATTATAATTTCTCTATTAGCAGCAGAGGAACATTAATCCTGCTGGTCAAACCCTGGGCCAGAGTGTTTAAGCATACCTCTCTGACCCAATTTCCTAGCAGAGATGTGTAAGCAAAGCATAGATCAAAGAGTTTCTGCTTGCTTTGTCACCCCTAGGTGGTAATTCAATTGCCCATTGGTGTTTTTTCTTTAATTGTAAATTGAACTCTCTTGCTCTTGTTCTCTCTCCTTCCTAAAATAGGGAGGGGAGGAATTATTTGATCTTTTTCAGAGAATAAGCATTCCTTCACAACCCCATCTTCAATCTGCCAGGAAGAAAAACAGAACAATCCTTTCAATGTAGGACTTCTTCAAATAGGCCAAATTTTAAAATAAAATAAAAAATAACAAACCCCAAACCCTGTGAGTGCCAGAATAGTCAAATGCTTTTATCCCAGCATTTTACAGAATAACATAGCTGGAAGGGACCTTGGAGGTCTTCAACCCCCTATTCAAGCAGGAAACTATATAGCAGTTTGGACAAATGGCCATTGAATCTCTTAAAAACCTTCAGTGATGGAGGCTCCACAACTAGTTTGGGTCCTCATCATAGCCCCAAACTTTCTCATTAACAAAAGAAGTACCTTGATGAGATAATATAGCCGTGCATGGCCTTCAAGGTGAGTAAGTTGAAAGTTTCCTGCCATGTCACAAGACTCCTTGGCTTTTGCTGCAGCAGAGTAGCAGAATACATTTCTAGAAGTGCATGGAACAAATGCATGTGTTTGTGTGACAAAGCTGCACAAAAATGGGAATATATTGGTGCACAGGTCTTTTGTAAAGTAACATTCAAAACAGTACGTTGCTTACATTTGTTTTTTATATTATTCAAGTCAGAAAGGAAACAAAAAACGTGAATCACTTTTGAGTGCGAGGTTTTCTTTCTGAATTGAATCCTTGATGCAGCTTTTAAAAAGTTGGTATGTCCTTCTAAGGACCCTTAGCATTGTTTTTACAGAGTTGTGCTATGTAACTGAACACTGGTACTGAAGAATTCAAATGCTAATTTGTTTTTTTTTCTAAAGCAAGAAAATAAACAAGTGCTTGGAATACTATCCCTGTTCTTTGGCTATTTCTTTTCCTTGCACTGAATCTGTTTTGTTGAGGATATTGGGGGAAAAAACAGGAACAAAAATGCTTACTTGAATAAGCAAGAAAGAAGAAATATTTTAAGTATTTTTTATTGTTTCTATTCCAGTTTTTATATTTATTATAATTTTATATTGGTTAACTACAGATATCTTCACAATTAACAGAATAACAGACTAGAACAGGGGTAGGCAACCTCGGCTCTTTTATGGCTCATGGACTTCAACTCCCAGAATTCCTGAGCCAGCATGGCTGGCTCAGGAATTCTGGGAATTGAAGTCCATGAGTCATAAAAGAGCTGAGGTTGCCTACCCCTGGACTCTAGTAACAGAATAACAGAGTTGGAAGAGAACTTGGAAGTTCCCTAGTCCAATTCCCTGCTCAAGGAGGAGACCCTATACCATACAAAATGGCTGTCCAATCTTTTAAAAATTATTCTACAATTATTCTAAAGGGATTTCTACCTATGGTTTTCACTGCATATCCACCAGTCACATCACTGACAAATCCTGAATCATCTTCATTATAACTGCACTTGGAAATAATAATACCTTTCCCCCATCTTTGCCCTCACCTTATATTAAAGAAAACAAATATAAAGTAAACACTCCTCATTCAGATTTGTGTGTCTGGAGAAAGTTGAAGTGGAAGTAGGAGAGAGAGAGAGAGAAAGAGGGAGGAATGGGGTTCAGCAACTATCAAAACACTGTCAATCTGGGTGACTGGTTGACAGTTGTAGTGTAGAACTTCAGGTTGTTGGGGAAGTAAAATAATTATTTTCTTCAGATCAAATGCTCAAGTAGGAAATAGGTGAGGTAAAGGTTAGGGTAGTAGTAGGAGAAGTAGTCACTGATTATTCTGTGAAAGATGACTACAAAGAAATTTGATCCTTCCAACCACCTCCCCCATTCTGTCAGAACACATCCCTCTATATAGCCCCCACCAGAACTGATGAAGCTTCTTGGATGAGAAGCAAAACTTCTTCTTCCTCCTCCTCAAGGAAGAAACAGTCCAGTTGCCTTTTGAAAAAGCACCTTTGAGACAACTATGAATGACTGAGAATCTCCACAGACATGTGTAAGCAAAGAAAACCAAAACTGTCAGTTACTTTTACAGGGATTGTGAAACTGAATAGCAGATGTAAGATGGAGTTCACTGATTAGATTGCCTGGATTCCTTCAGTTAGGACGTGGAACAGAGCCAGTTTTGCACCCAAGATCCTGGAGATACAGTAAAACAAGAGCAAACTCAACTAAAAATCCCGCTATTCCCATGCCTCAAGATTGCAAAATAAATAAATGATCCATTTTTGCAGCCAATTCTCATCCTAATGCAATAGGGTGACTCAGTTTTAAAGCAACCCAACATTATGGGAGCAGCTCCAAAATGAAGTGTTGGAATCTTGCAAAGAGTATTATTTATTTTATGTATTTGATTTTTATTCTGCCTTTATTATTGCTTATAAATAGTCCTAATACTCCTTCCTCCTCCTATTTTCCTCACAACAACAACCCTGTGAGGTGATTTGGGATGAGAGAGAGTGACTGGCCCAAGGTCACCTAGTTGGCTTTCATGTCTAAGGAGAGACTAGAGTTCAAGGTCTCCTGATTCCTAAGCCAGCACTTAACCACTACAGCAAACTGGCTTAAGGAGTCAAAATAAACCTCTGTCCAACAAGTGTGTACTAATAAAAAGTGTTCTTCACATTTGCTGGAGAGCAATAACAGCAGCTGCAGCTAATTGATGCCAGCAGAACATAGAACACTCAAAACGGCACCTTTTTTTGGGGGGGGGAAGCTCCCTCTATTGGCTTTAGGAGTAGGCAATCTTGGCTCTTTTTTATGACTCGTGGACTTCAACTTCAACTCCCAGAAATCCTGAGCCAGCCACGCTGAGGGGAAAGAGAGAGGTTTCCAAGCTGAGCCATGCTGGCTCAGGAATTCTAAGTCCTTGAGTCATAAAAGAGCCAAGGTTGCCTACCCTGCACTAGAGGACATTAAAATTATTTACAAGGTTACTTCTTTAGGAACTAAACTTTTAGAATCTAAAACAACTAATTCAAAAAAGCCAACAGGAAAGAACCTCACATTTTCATCTGCTTCTGTCTTTTGGAAGGTAAAATTAGATAACAAAATAATCTATTTCCTATGTTAACATCTCTGCAATGAAATCAATAAAGGTAACAGGAAAGAAATGAGAAACATTTTTCTCAATGTAATATGTCTAATTTAGCTGATGCTAGAAAAAAATAGTATCTTTTGTACGTACTCTATTACAACTAAACCACTTTAAATTAAACAATTCTTAAGAATGAAATATTCTTAATTTGGACTTTACTTTTACTGTTTGGACTGTTGTGTGTTTTGAAAAATAGATTATTTAGAATCTAGTTATGTTGCACTTCAGTCTTTAAATAGTATATACATAACAATATATGATGTTTTCCATGGTGAGCTTAACATCAATAACAACATTTATTAAAAAGGCTAAAATAATTTCTGGTGGTATTATCTGTACATTAAAATTTTGTTTAGTCACAATCTTTCACTTTTCACATTCTGGACAAGCAGTGGTCATGTATCCTTGCAAAAGATGTTACATATGTGCCTTAAGAATTCCAATGTTTGTTACAAATTTTTCTGGATGTGGTTGGAAAGAGGCTGTTTGGCGCCAGAGACCACTGCCACGAGGAACACAGCTCTGAGTCAGGGTTCAGAGCAGCTCCAGGTGGGGGCTCAGCACCGGCCACAGCGTGGCAACTACGGGGAGGGGAATCCCCATGGTGGCTGTGGGGAGGAGAATCCTCACATGTGGCTCCAAGCCGCAGGGACAGGGGTGCAAAGGATGGGCGGCAATGCCGTAGCAAGACACCGGCATCGCTCCCAGTGACAGCACCTCTGAGTTCCGGCATCTTTTCTTTTTTAGAGAAAAAAAAGCACTGGATGCCAGAGATATGAGTTGAGAGCAGAGGAGTTAAAAAAGTCAAAATGGCAGCTTCAAAGCCCTGCTCCTTTCTCCAGGCACAGTGTGCATGCAAAAAAAATTGTAAGTCACCCTGAGTCACTTTTGTGTAAATTGGGCACCTATATAAATTTGTTTAATAAATAAACATGTTAAAAAGGGGTAGCACTTCAATCATATACTTGTGACCGTCATTTTGATACTTTTGATTCTCTGTGGATATCCCAGAGACCTGCCCTTGAGAAGGTCCATGCTTGGCTGGGAGCAGCAAAGGATGAAGGGGTGTGGCATAGAAAGCTGGGGGGAATAACAAGGAAGACAGGCAACAGAGGAGAAGGAACCCTTCTTCTCCATGGTCACAGGTCTGCAACCCGTGGCTCTGGAGCCGCATGCAGCTCTTTCAGCCATCTCCTGCGGCTCCGAGTCTTCTGCTATGTGTAGTCCAAAAAAAAAAAAAGGGGGACTAAAAAAGTTCAACCAATCAATTCAAATATGCAGGGTAGGTGTATATCTCGCCTTGGCTCCACTCTTCAGTCAAACCCTGTTCTGCGCATGTGCACATGTACATGCATGCCCGCACATTTTTTGCAGCTCCCAGTTTTTCCTTTTGTGGGGGAACCATTTCCCAGTGGCTCTTTCACTGTTTCAGGTTGCTGACCCCTGTCCATGGTCTTCCAATAGCAGGAAAAGCATTATTTTTCTTCCCATCTCTTTGTTTGAGTTCCAGCCTGCTTCTGAGGCAGCTGAGCCTTAAGATGGAGGCCTCAGCATGAGGATATGTCCTCACCAAAGAGTAAGCAGGCCATTTTGGTGCTGAGTCATATAGGGGATTGGAGGTAGGGTTGGATGAGTCCTTCTCTGTTCCATAACAAATTTTGGATGGAAAAATGCTGACTTTACTGCTTGGGAATATTGGTTTACTGATTGATGAGGGAAGCCAATTCATTAGTAACTCTCACTGTTATTTATTCCAATATTTGATTATATTTATAAATTAATGATCCAAGAATGTTGCTTTTCATTATTAAAAGGGAATGAGAAACATTTTTCTGGTATGTTGCCATTTACACAGTTTGAATTTCCTGATGGATGTTTACTTTATTGTTTCTTAATGGCAATAAAACAATAGTATCACACAATTTACAGGCAATGGATTTTCTTCTCTTTTTCCTCCTCCTTCTTCTACAGGGACATACTGACATACATGCTGAAAATATGAGATCACTCATTGAAACCATGACTGTTGGCATCACAAATTGAAAATATTTTCCAATTCAAAGTTGTCTCAGTCAGAACTCATCCTCTTTCTTTAATACGGCAAAATTCAGAAATTGAATTTCATGCACAAAATAATGTATTTTACTGCAATCACACACAGGTTTTATTTTCATCTCCTGTGGTTGCCTTTATGTCTTGGCACCGTGAAGTAAACCCCGGAAGTTTGTGGAACAACTATAATATGCCTCACTGAAATGCTGTTGCCTCACAGAAGGCAAGCCCTCAAATTTTGCAAAGCCCAAACTGTTTTGTGTGAGGAGACATATTTGTCCTTCCTAGATAGATCTGAAGTTTCTGGGTGTCAAATCAAAAGAATGAATTCTCAGAGGAAGAATTAGATTTTTTTTTTACTTAATTGGATTTGTTAAAGCTGCCCAACTCCTAAAATATTCTGGATGGCTTGGATGAAGCCACCACCTGTAGCCAGCCAAGTTCCTCCTTCTCCTCCTGGGTCATGATCCAGCCACTTTGTTCATTCTGTGCAGCCTTTTTATCTCCTTTTCTCTCCAGTTTTTTGGGTTGGGCAGGCACATTGTCTCCCAGTAACTGAGGAAATGAGTGTCTCTCTTCTCAGAGCTGTAGTTGCCCACATCTATATACCAGGCTGGACCAATGGGACTGCCATCTCACATCTTGACACAACAGCCCTGGCTAGCAGTCAGATCAATTCATTGGGCCTTGTGACAGTGCACCTGTCCTTCAAGGCCAGAATTGATTTTTCCCCCCTCCCTTTACTCTGTAAACGCTGGCTCTCACTAGCAGAAAAGAACTCTGAACCCCAAACACCCATAGGGCAGAGCAGGGCTGGATTTTCAGCTGAGAAAGATGTCAATTATGAGAGATCACACATCATGTTATATGCCTAGCAGAAGAGCAGAAACTTATTTCATACATACCTGGTTTCAGAAAGACTTTTTCTGATCATAATGTAGTGAGTTTGTTTATAGAAGATTTTCTGCTACTTTTGAGGGGGTAAACATAAATGCAGGGGGAAGCTGGTTATGAGAATTCACCTGTTTATTCTTAAGAGTATTTCATTATCTGCTAGACACTGATACTCTTCACAGACTTGTCTTGAGTCTCAGATTGTTTTGCTCTTCTTGTAACAAATTTCCATTAAATTGATTCTCATTGGCTGTCACCAGCAGCTGAAAAGACTTTTTTCCCCAAGAAAATTCTTTGCTACCTGATCATCAAATCATGTAAACCTTAATCAATTTCATCCTCTCTCTCAAATTATTAACACATTTCTCCTGTTTTCTTTCCTGCCTGAAAGAAATTAGATTGAATTGTTTGACCCCAGCACAAGAGCTATCTTTCTGTTGTTTGAATAGGGTTTTGAACTCTCTTCTTCATCTGACAATAGTTGCTGTGGAGATCAGGGCCAGCTGGAAAGAACTTTTTGAACTGTAAATTCTGAACCTTTTGGCTTAAGGTTTCTGCTCCTCTTTCATCAGCTAGTATTCTTGTGCCACTTCTTTAAGGAATAATAGGGAATTTTGTCCCTACAACTCCATCATACAATATAGAAATTCTTTGGGGAGAGCAATTACAAGGGAACTTATCTTCTCTCAGAAGAGAAGAATAATCAAGGATTGAGGTAAGGATTTTCACAAAAAAGAATATGTTTATTTTAATATTTAATATTTCCCAAGGCATTCCCAACATGAACAAAATATTTTATTCATTAGTAATATCAATGTGCAGGTTTGCCTCTTTGTCTACTTTCATACGAAGTTTTTAAGGAGAGACTGGACAGCCATTTGTCTGAAACGGTATAGGGTTTCCTGCCTGAGCAGGGGGTTGCAGTGGCGTAGCGTGGGTTGTCAGCACCCGGGGCAAGGCAAGTAATTTGCGCCCCCTAACCTGTGGATTTTAGCATTCGAGTCTCTTCCACTAGCTCAGGAATTCTGGGAGTTGAAGTCCATGAGTCATAAAAGAGCCAAGGTTGCCTACCCCTGAGTTAGGTTCAAGGCAAAAAAGGGTCTCTGGAGAAGAGGGAAAATGCTAGTTTAAAACTGAAACAAGGCAACTTTAAGGTGCCTCAGCTGTGATTTAGGATGAGACAAAGAGAGGACATGGCGTTGAAAATGGTTAATGGGGCATGTTTGTTCCACTCTTAGTGGACGTCAGGATAAACCCCACGAGAGAATGACCTTACAACAGATGTGAATAGGCTTGGACTACGTTTGTAGATTGAGTGCATACATCACATGGAGCGATGATGGGCTTCATCAAGATTTATGATCCCACAATTGGCTAGTTTTCTCCATCTTGTCCTAAACCCTGGATACCAACCACGGTTTATGGCTTAGCATGTGGCGTGGGGTTGACCCAACATGTTAGGCGACAAACAATGACTTCCAACTTACAATGCCTCAGCTTCCCAAGGTTATTCCAAAGCCGGAAAAGCCAACCAACCCACCCTGCAGCTTTGCCTGCTTAGGCTGAACCCCAGGAATTCATTCTTGCTGTGGCGCCCGACCTATTTTCTGCCCAGACGCTGCTTATCCACGCTACGCCACTGGTCCTAACACACCAAGCAGACAAAGGAGGTCCGATTTACCCCTTCCCCGCGAGGTTAGAAAACTCCGCCACATTCCCTAGAGCAGTGTTTCCCAACCTTAGGAACTTGAAGATGTGTGGACTTCAACTCCCAGAATTCCCCAGCCAGCCGGCTGGGGAATTCTGGGAGTTGAAGTCCACGCATCTTCAAGTTCCTAAGGTTGGGAAACGCTGCCCTAGAGGAAGAAATGTCTGCTTGGGATTCTGCTGCAATTACCGCAGGAGAGCCACCAGCCACGCAAGGCAGGCTCAGGCTGGGGGGGGCGGGGGCGGGGCGGGGGCGGAACGGAAGCCTTGCCCTATATTCCACAATTAGAACAAGGCGCATTCTGCCAGGCCGCCCCTCCCCCTCCCCGGTTCCCTTCGGAGATCTCTTTTTTTCTCTTTCTCTTTTGTGCGCGCCCGCGCGCAGCGAAAACCAGCTCAAGGAAGATTTAAGTTTGCCTTCGGGAGACGCAATTCCGAGCAGAAGATACACCCAGGAGCGACGCCCTTTTCAGCCTTCTCGCCGTCTGCGGGCCTCATTCTTTATTATTACCAGGGGTCTTCAAGCTTGGCCCTTTTATGACTTGTGGACTTCAGCTCCCAGGAGACTTGTGGACTTCAGCTCCTCTCAGCCTGGCTGAGGAATTCTGGGAGCTGAAGTCCACAAGTCATAAAAGGGCCAAGTTTGAAGACCCCTGTTTATTACAAACGGCGAGCAGCGCTGGACACTCCGCCAAACAGTTCCGAGGGCTGGTAAACAACGAGGTGTGCTGCAGCCCCCCACCGCGAGTCTACTGCAAGCCACAATCGAGACCACGTGTCTCTCGGGACAAAGGGGCGGGGTGTAATTATTCCTGTTATTAACACAATGTAGTATTAGCGTGGTTTCGTTATTGTTTGGAAGAGGGGGAAGAGAACAAAATGGCTGTTACAGATACGATTGCACGCTGGGCAGCGCGCGTGCTTTTAGTGTTAATATGGTGTTGCTGTCACGCCAAGCCAACTCTGTGCAGCCCTTGGGGCTCCCTGAGCAGCTCAGTGTGAGCGCGCCCCCCCAGATGTTGTGCCCGGTGCGGCCGGCCCCCCTGCACCCCCCACGCTATGCCACTGGGGGGTTGGACTAGATGATCTCCAAGGTCCCTTCCAACTTTATTATCATAGTTATTGCTGTTGTTGTTGTTATAAAACTTTTATTCATAAAACATGAAACTCAGTCAACTGAACACTCAAATTGACTGGCACTAATGGTTGACACAGGTTTCTGCCAGCAACCTAGGTATCAACGAGGTATCTCCTTAAAATGTAAGATGTTCCAAGTAGCACAGTTTTTTGTAGCTTTGCTACTGCAATTTCTTGATGTATTTTGTAAAATTTTTGGACATAGTTCCCAGTGCCCCAATGACAATGATTATCACTGTTACATGTTTCATCCATAATCATGCAGTTTCAATGGCCAGGTTGCGGTATTTTGTAATTTTTTCCAGTTCTTTTTCTTCGACTCTGGCATCTCCTGGTACAGTGATATCAATCAACTGTACGCTTCGGTTCTCTATGACTGCGATATCTGGCATGTTGTGTTCCAAATGATGATCTGTCTGTATTTGGAAGTCCCACAAGATCTTCACCCTCTCATTCTCAACAACTTTTTCCACCCTATGTTCCCACGACTTTTCAGGCACAATGCCCAGTGGATTGGTTAAGCAATTCGGTCATGTCTAGCTTTGTAATCAGTTTGTGCAATTTTGCTGCACTCACATATTAAATGTGAAACAGTTTCAACTTTGTCATTGCAAAGTTAGCAATTTGGACTGTCAGTAGATTTTTGTATCTTTGCTTTCATGGCATTAGTTTGTAGTGCTTGTTCTTGAGCAGCCAGTATTAAGCCTTCCGTTTCTTTCTTGATGGTTCCCATTCTTAAGCCATGTCCGTGTCAAGTTGTTATCACATTTTCCTTCAATGTTTTTCAAATGCTGTCCATGCAAAGCTTTGGTTTTCCATCTATTTAATCTGTCATCCAGCCGTTTTTCCTTATATTCTGCCTTTGTTTCTCTTATTTTTATAATGCTCTCTGTTTTCACAGCCTGCAGCAATTTTTCTGTACTTTGATTTACATAGTCATTCAAACATCATTTTTCTTCTTCTACAGTTTGGTGGATTTGCAGTAGCCCTCTGCCTCCTATTCTTCTTGGCAGGTACAACCTGTCAATGTCACTTTGTGGATGTAGAACGTGGTGCATATTCAAAAGTTTACGTGTTTTCCGGTCTAGGTTTTCCAATTCAGCCAAAGTCCAGTTGATAATTCCAGCTGGGTAGTGTATCACCGGGACTGCCCATGTATTAATGGCTTTAATTATATTTCCAACATACAGCTTTGATTTTAGTGTTTTGCAGACTCTCCTAATGTATTCCTTTTATGTTGATTCTTTGACTTTTCCATTCAAGATGTTATCTGCTTCCAATATGCCTAGGTATTTGTAACCATCATCCTTTGCTAGTGCTTTCATAATACTTCTGTTTCCCAGTTCTATTCCTTCTATTTTTCCCATTTTTCCTCACTGCATGGATAATATTGCTATTTTCCAAGTCCAAAGTCCATTTGGATGTCGCTGCTAAACAGTTGAACTGTGTTGAGTATTGATTCAAGTTCAGTGTGGCTTTTCACATACAGTTTTAAGTCATCCATGTATAGTAGTTGGTTTATCTTGCCATGCTGGCTTGAGATGTGGTATCCCAGTTTTATGTTTCGTAATATTATTGTCAATGGAATTAATGCAATGTTGAACAGTGGTGGTGAAAGTGAGTCGCCTTGGAAAATTCTTCGTCTGAGGTTGATTTCACCAATGTTCTCCCCATTTGCTATTAAAACTGTTTTCCATTTTTGCATATTTGCTTTCAAAAATGTAGAGATGTTTTTGCTGATTCCAAAGTTTTCCATACACGCATTAATCCAACTGTGGGGTAATGAGTCAAATGCTTTCTTGTAATCAATCCATGCCATATTTAAATTTGTTTTTCATTGTTTTGCATTTTTAAGTACCATTTTGTCAATGAGCAACTGATCTTTTGTTCCTCTTGATTTTTTATAATTTCCTTTTTGTTCTGTGGGATACAAATTGTTTTCCATCAGATGATTGAATACTGAATTTGCCAGTATTCTTGCAAAAAGTTTGAACGTTGTTGGCAGACAAGTAATTGGGTGGTAGTTGCTTGGTTCTGTGCTCTTTTCAGGGTTTTTCATTATCAAGTATGTTCGACCAGCTGTTAACCATTCTTCACTTGTGGCATTTTGAAGCATTTCATCAAACTGAGTGGCCATGCGGTGATGGAGGCTGGTGAGGTGTTTCAACCAGTATCCATGCAGCTCGTCCAGGCCAGGTGCACTCCAGTTCTTGACCTTCTTTACTTGTTTTGCAACCATATCAGTGGTTATTACAATATTCTCCATTTTGTTTTGTGTTGCTTGTTTTTGGATATCTTTGATCCAGGAGGCAGTTTTACTATGTTCCTTTGGGTTTTCCCACAGTTCTTTCCAAAAGTTCAAGGTTTCTTCTTTTACATGCTAGAACAGTAGTTTGGACTTTATTTTTGTCAAGTGACCGATAGAAGAGGTGCTGGTTTCTTACGAACTGGGCGTTTTCACGATATTGTTTTATTTGTCCTTCATATCTTTCAATTTTCTTTGCTGTTGCTATTACATGCTGTTTTAGGTTTTCCATGATTTCCGTTATTGTTTTTTCCTCCAAGTTATATTTTTTGTATAAACTATTTTTCAGCTTTTCGTTCTTTAGTTTTCCTTCTTTCAAGTATTTCAATTTGCTGACATCTCCTCGTAGTTTTTTTGTTTTGTTTTCAAGTTGAATTTTCCACTTTGGTGTTTCAGTGGGTTTCTTTTTTGGCATTTTATAACCCAATTCTGCAGTTATAATGGCAGATAAATGTATTCAGACTCACCAGACAGGTATATTCCTGCATTACATAAAACCAAAATTTTTAATGTTTTAGTGGGAGATAATATCAGGTATGAAACAGTGGTTTGATTCAAATATGTGAACAACCAGTTCTCTGTGTGGATGCCGCCTCTGGAAGTCCATTCTGGGCCTGGGCAACAAAAAAATTAGCTACCAGTTCTGCCGAAGTGGTGCCAACCAGCTGAATCCCACCACTGGTATGACGCTATGGCTGGTGGGGTCCAGGAGAAAGGCCTTCTCTGCTGTTACTCCTGTTCTCTGGAATATCTTGACCCCCCCCAGTGTGAAGTTGGCCCCAACCCTCCTATCTTTTTATAAGGGCCTAAAGTCGTGGCTGTGCCAGTCAGCTTGGGGCCCCAGTGGAGGAACAGCACAATTAAGGTGGTTGATTGAGTAATAAAAGATCCCACCTCCCCCCCACCCTGCCCTCCCTATGTGTCTTTGGTTTTAAGGTCTGATTTTAACATTTTGTTTTAACTAATATGTAACTGTAAGCCATGCAGAGTTACCCTATGATAAAATGGGCAGCCAATAAATTTTATAAATAAATGTCTGTGAATTCAGTCCTCATGGTTCATCCAAAACAAATCACGACATAATGCAATGTGTGAATCTTTCTTTCAGCCTAACCTGGCATATCTATCGATCTAACCAGAGATCTAACTATTCTACATGCCTTTGAAGAAAGTTGAGGTGCAAATGTGGTAGAAAAGGAATATTATGAGGAAGCAGATGTTTTCAGTGGTAGAAACCATTTCCTTTAACCACATGAAACTGAGATGACAGATAAACATTAGAAGTTGGGGGGGGGGAATTACAAGTACTTTATTCTAGTTTAGAATAATTCTTGCAGAATTTCCAATTTTTAATCTGGCCTTTTAATTCTATTAGATTAAAATGTGCCAACCATTCATTCTGAATCACTAGCAGTTTTTGGTCACTGTCCTGGAGGCATAAGAGTCTTACAGAAACAAGCTTTAAATGTGACGTTTTGAAAATGCATACCAAGAAGCAACATCAATGAGTTTCATCTGTCATGAAACTGAATTTGATGAAAGTCCTGGCTCCAGTGAGAAGAACTGAATGTAGAAATCAGTTTAGAATAATTCTTGCAGAATTTCCAATTTTTAATCTGGTCACTAACTCCTGCTGTGTGCAGAGGTGTTCTAACAAGCAAAATGATTGCATGACAGATGTCATGACATGATAAAATTGTCACTCGTTTTCTACATTGCAGTGCCCAAACAAAAGGACTGGAGCATGTGTCAAACCAAATTGATGCTTTTTTCATCATTTATCCAGCTTCCCCTGCCTATTGCCTTTGGTTCTAGGAAAGAAATCCAGAACTAGAACATATAAAGGATTTTTCAACATCTTTCAACATCACTCAGCTCTTTGTTATTCCAGCGTGAAGGATATGGAACAGTGGATTTAGATTACAGGAATGCTAGCTTTGATCAAATGTTAGAATTTTTTTTCCCAACAGTAAGAACAATTTGGTAAGGAAAAGTTTTACCCAGAGATTTGGTGAGCTACCATTTCCTGGATCCATTGAAGCAGAGAAATTGGCTTTCCAGCTCCACAATTCTACATTTTTTTTACTTCGACAGTTCAATGATTCTTCTATGATTCCTACTAAGACTACACTGATTCTATTCTCCTTATATGATTTTATATTAGTATTCTAATTATAATATCCTAAATTAAATAAGTATTTTGTAAAAAAATTAATGTGCTAATGGAGCATGTAATCCTAAAGCATTTAAGAAGTTCTGAACCCAAAAGAACTTTTTAAAAGAACAAGGTAGGGACAATTCAAGTTAGAGAAATTTGGCCACTAATTCTATTACATTTAGGCAGAAAAAAAGGAAAGGAAAAGGAAAAAAAGGAAGGAAGGAAGGAAGGAAGGAAGGAAGGAAAGGAGAGAGAGAGAGAGAGAGAGAAAGAAGGAAGGAAGGAAGGAAGGAAGAAAGAAAGAAAGAAAGAAAGAAAGAAAGAAAGAAAGAAAGAAAGAAAGAAAGAAAGAAAGAAAGAAAGAAAGAAAGAAAGAAAAGGCTTCTTCTCTTCTGGCAGCTTTAATTCACTTTATCTTCTTTGATGACTAATTATATATAGGCAATTCACATTAGCACACAATGAATGTGTCTGAAATGCGGGGGGGGGGGGGGGAATGAAGATTTAAGTCCTTTACTTGCATTATATGTTTATGCTGCTAAGCACATGCCAAAGAACATTAAAGAGGAGAAAAAGTTTCATAAGCAGAACTACAAGACATATATTTTACTTTCTGAAATATGCTTGAGAGACAACATTATAATGAAATGTGTATGAAATTCATATGTTGTTTTTATGTGTACAATTTAAACTATAGGCCATTAACTATGTCTTAGGATTAGACTTAGTAGGAATACCAGCTATCATATATAGAGGCAAAATCAGAACACCACCAATAGCAGTAAATAAGTATAGAAAACTGTAATTGCTGCCATCTAGCGCTTATCTGGATTTTTTCAGCCCATATATCTCAGCCCTAATCAGAAGACATTTGAAATTGATACAAGAGCCATATAAGGACTGTGAGCTGGCTATCCTGATATTCCTCTATGTTATCAAAATATTTTCCTATTAATTTTACTGACTGTTTCATAGAGGGTAAGTCTTGCTGAATGCTGAAGTATCCGATTTTGTTTGAGATATTTTATTTAATAAAGATTATATATTTGTCAAACATTGCGTGCCCGGCAGTTTCAATCTTATTCAAAAATGCTCCAGGTTCTTTTCAGACAAATTACAGCCTTTGAGGATTAGGTCAATCATTTCAATTTATTTCCAGACTAGTTTTCACTTCTTGTCCAATTTTGAGAATGAGAGAGGAGGAAAAGTTAGTAGAAAGCCAGTTAAATCTTCAGGGGAAATTATCTTGCATCTTTCCTCTGTGTGGTCTCAGCTAGCTTAGTTCTTGTCCAGGAAAGAAGAAAACAAGGTAGATTGGAGACTATGTTGGCTTGGCTTCTGCTATTGTTCAAGGGCAGAAGAGAGAATGAATGTCATTTTTCTAAACAAGCTGACCTCTGTAAATAACTCATTCAAACTATTGTTCAAATCAAGTGAACAAGGATATATTTAAGGGAAGAAATAGCTACTTCATGCTATCGATAAAGTCATTCCTAGAGGAGAAGGATAGAGTCAAAAAATGGCAAATGGACAGTAGGCCAATGACTATAGCAACTTCCCCCCCCCTTATAAATATAATTACCTGATTTTTTTTTATTATGACAAAGGTATCATCTACATATCGGATCCACACTTGATCCCAAAACATCTCTCTGCCAGCAATCAATGCCTAAATGAGCAGAGATTAACATCAAGATTAATATTAGACCCGCAATCAAGAAGTAAACAATACCCCAATCAAGGAACTACTGTACAAATGCAGACAAACAAGCTAATAGTAAACAACAGCCTAATCAAGAAATCACTAAGAACACTCACATCAACACTGAGATATAAAAAGAGATCAAATCCCACTCCCTTCTAGCACTGAGGATGTTATTTAGCTCAGAGAGCACCATGTACTCCACAATCTAAACAGATAGATGCTTGAGAATAAGGGACAAGAAATGGCTGCATTGATTCCCCATAATGTTGTATATAGGCACAATGTAAGAAATGAAGACCACTGCAAAACTGAATAGTTCTGGTGAAATGAATATCCTGCATTTATTCTTGGGGGAAAACAAATATAAAATAATTGCCAAGTGGTTTGAGTATGATGCTTTGTCAGCAAGTCCTCCAGGCAAGTCAGCAGAGTATATGCCACATCATCAAACCGAAAGTGGGCAACAGGCTTTCTTCTTTAAAAAAAGGGCCTCCAGTATTTTGCAAAACAAATGGATGCTATTGGAAGGGAATGAATAGAAAGAAATGCTGTTTGAACTCTTTGTTTCAATAGCAAATGAGGGAGAGGCAGAACAGTAGACAGAAATCTTCCCAATGTGTGTCGGTAAATGAAACGTCATTGGTTAAGGGTGGCTAGAATATACACATAGCAAAATTTAATTTAGTTCTGAAGAAAACCACAAGAGTAGAAACCTTCAGACATGAAGTTGAAGGAAGGGCAAGCTGCCTAGTATGTCTTATACACACACACACACACACACACACACAAACCACAGCACTGTCTGTGAATAAACCTCAGGAACCTTTTTTTTTACCTTTCATGCTAGGAAGTTATTCTGTCTGGTTCTATTTAGCTCAATGTATTTGCATATTTACTCACTACATCATAGGATTATCCCTGGCAGTTTTGTATCTGCTGTTTGGAATTACAAACACCAGCTACTAGAAATCAAAACAAACCCAAACATCCTCATTAAGTACTAAATAAGGAATTGGAAAGTTTCTGATCTGAATTTACAATAACTAAAACTTCACCTCTATACCAATTTTCCTGGAAGTAAGTTTTTACTGACATTCAAGAATTTACTTTTAACTGTTACCGATAGATTGATTTATTTATTTTATTACATTTATATACCGCCCTTTCCCGAAGGACTCAGGGCGGTTTACAGGGTGATTAAAAAACCAAGATACAAAAGTTAAAAACAAATTTAAAAAAAAATTATATTTGTCCCTGCATAAATAAAACCCCAGTTAAAATAAGATTAATCCTCAGCCTGGGCCAGAGAGCTCGAAGAGCCAGGTCTTCAGGCCCCGGCGGAATGAACGGAGGTCGGGGGCAGTCCTCAGCTCCACTGGCAGCTGGTTCCAAAGGGCAGGCGCCCCCACTGAGAAGGCCCTATCCCTGGGTGTTACCCGCCGGCAATCTCTTACCGGTGGCACCCTGAGAAGACCCACCCTGTGGGAGCGCACTGGACAAAGGGAACTTGATGCCGGCAGCAGGTGTTCCCTCAGATATCCCAGACCCAAGCCATTTAGGGCTTTATAGGTCATCACCAGCACCTTGAATCTCACCCAGAGGGCAACCGGAAGCCAATGCAGCTCGCGGAGTAGAGGTGTTACATGGGAGTATTGGGAAACCCCCATCACAACTCACGTGGCCGCATTCTGCACCAGCTGAAGCCTCTGAGTGGTCCTCAAGGGCAGCCCCATGTAGAGAGCATTGCAGTAGTCTAAACGGGAGGTCACGAGCACATGAGTGACTGTGCGTAGGGCATCTCGGTCCAGATAGGGTCGCAACTGGCACACCAGGCGAACCTGGGCAAAAGCCCCCCTGGTCACGGCTCCTATATGGTCTTCAAAATTGAGTCGTGAATCCAGGAGGACGCCCAAGTTGCGAGCCCTATCAACGGGGGGTAACACCTCACCCCCCATCGTTAGAGATGGAATAGTCTGGTTGACCTGAGATGCCAATATGCACAGCCACTCAGTCTTGGCGGGATTGAGATGAAGCCTGTTTCTCCCCATCCAGACCTGGACCGCCTCCAGGCACCGGCACATCACACCGAGGGCATCGCTGGGTTGGTTCGGGGTGGAAAGAAAAAGTTGGGTATCATCATTTTATTTATCAAAAGGTTTTACAATAACTTATACTAAAAATCTACCCGAAGCCTCTTTAAGATAATAACCTCTTTGAGATTATTACCAGAAACTGAATGAGATCAGAGGTACTATTTTTAAAATAAGCATTTTCTTCACAGCCAACATTCACTGTTTATCTTGGTAATCTTTCCTATTCCTTTTCTTTCCATAGTTTAAGCTAGAAAACCAACTTTCCATTTTGAGCTTTATTTTTCCCTGTCTAAACGTCTTTCAAAATTAACCCAAGATGCCTAAAATTTTATAAGCATGGTACTGAATATGCTGCAAAGGATTTACTGGCAGGTTTACAATGAAACTGGCAAATTGTTTAAAAAACATGAAGATTTTGTTTTTTATGAAGCAGTTTCCTCCACTGTTTTTCCCCTTAATTAACTACTCATCATTTCAGTTGCAGACAAACTGGCTAAGAGGTTATATTTTATTGATTGTTTTGTTTTGTACTATTTCTCTTATTCCTGAAAATAATAGAAGACAATTCAGACTTCTTGTTTAGATTATTGATTTTGGTGAATTATGAAGTTCAAGTGAAGAAGACTAGAGGATTCTGGGAGGATAAAATGTATAGGCAATGGTATTCCTACTTAATCAAACGACAAAGCAATAAATTGCTACTGGTCCTTGAGAGTGAAAGTTACATATAAACCTAATCAATCAATCAATTAATATGTAACGTCAATAAATCTAGCCTCCAGCTAGATTTGTATTCCTAGATAACAGTGAGATCTCTTCATATTGATTTATTTAAAGTATATGAGAAGACATGCTAATTTTAACCACCCTGGAAGATCCCAGTGCTAGTTCTTTTCTTTATTTCTATTAATGAAATATGAAACTCTGGAGGTTATGATTTATCTATGGGATCCATTATCTACTTTGCAGATTCGATTGCACCCCATTACATGTGCAAAATTTCAGATTAGGCTTAGAATAAGCTAGTTTTTCATTTAATGTTCAGGTCATTCAATTGACCTTTAGCTCAAGAGAAGGAAATATATGGCTTTCCAGATGTTGTATATCATTACAAGGAAACTGGGGATGTTTGAACTGCCTTCACTCATTTATTGTATGCAATTATTATGGAAAGTTACAAACAGTAGAGCTATTCTACGTATTGCTGTTCCTGAGATGTGTTGATGAAACACCACCATATCAGCTGTCTATACACTACATGTAAGCAGAGAGAGAGAAGCACCCTGCAGTCAGCTATATGTACAGAGGCTTCAGCTCATTTACAATGCACAGGGAAGCTTTCTGCTAAGTGGAAATTACTCTGCTCACAAATTCTCCAGAGATTCAGGAAAATGCAATAGGACTGTGGTTTTCAGCTGCCAGTAATAAATCAACTCAACTACCAAACCAAGAAAACAGCGGGGAGTGACCCTGGTTTGGCCCTAGTTTGACCTTCCTATATATCCTATTTCAGAAGAGGCACTACTGAACATGAACTCAACAGACACCCATTTCATCTGATATTCTAACATCTTTTTAGCAAGGAGAAGAAGCTTCCACCACTCAGTTTCCATATTAAAGAAACAGATTGTGCAGTTGTCCTAACATCTTGGGCACTACTCTACAGAATAATAATCACAGTAATAAAAGATCTTTACCTAATTAAATTTTGCTATAAAGACAATAAAAATGATATTTATTTTACATTGTTTCTGATTACTGTATTTGTTCCTACACAGCATTTGTTTTCTTTCACTTTTGCTTCAGAAAACCCTAGAGAATCTATCAGTGATACACTAACGGCACTGTCAAGATTTGATTGCTCTCTTGTTGTCAGACAACCAGGGACTAGATTTAAAAATATGTATCATATTGTACACATGTTATATGAATATACTGAGACCAAAATTTGTGGACAAACATGTAGGATCCACAGGAATGAAAATCATAATGAACTGAATACAGTACTTTCCTGATGAAATTTGTCATCCAGATGGCAATAGCAATAGCACTTAGACATATATACTGCTTCACAGTGCTTTACAGCCCTTTAAGCAGTTTACAGTATTGCCCCCAACAATCTAGGTCCTCATTTTACCGACCTCATAAAGATGGAAAGCTGAGTCAACCTTGAGCCGGTGAGAATCAAACTTCTGACAGTCAGCAGAATTAGCCTGCAATACTGCATTATAACCATTACACCACCCACGGCTCTAGCTGAACTTTTAAGGTAACTCAGAAATTTCCAGATTTGCAATTGGACAAAGTTACAATAATGGCATAAACACATAGGGCAGGAGATGAAGGCTGATGACTGCCATTTCCTCCTACTCTCTCCATCATCCATCTTCCTCCAGCATTAAATCAACTTCCCTGCATTGAGGGAGACAGACTACAGAAACAGAAGCCAACCCTTATCCAGAGGAAAACATCATATACATGGGAAGGAAAAGTGGTGTTGTCAGAGGACTGAGCAAGTATGCATCTTCAAATGCCAAATCACTATTTGCTGCCATTTCATGATACTAAAAACAGCTTCCTGGGATAGTTGACTGTCTCCTTATGAGAGGATTGAATTCTATTTCTCAGTTTTGAGTATGTGTGTTAAGGGTTATCTGTAAGGCTTCCCATGCAGGCTACAAAACCAAGATTTTTCAAGTATTAGTGAATTGGTACATATCCAATCAATAATTAAAATTTTCACATACTGGCAGAGGATCCATTCAATGGACTCTGACAGGCTACACAAATTATGTTTAGCAGAGCAGATAAGTATGGCTCTGCCCAATTCCTGGGTGAGCCAATTGGATAAATTATTTCCCAGCATGGGTTTTCCATCCAGTATTTACTCTCAACTGCCTCCCAGGAAAGTCCTAGATATCAGTGCCCAAACTGATGTGAAGTTATTGGGGGGAAAATAGATCTTTAAATTGATGGCTAGAAGCAAAACTTTTTTTCAACTGAAACATACCTATCAATAATGAGTTTGATACAATTTTCAAGAAGGGCCTATTCTAGAGCAAGATCTGAGTTGCTGGATTCCATGGTCAAATATGGGCACTTCTACCACTTCCTACATCATGAGGGGATGTGTATATGCGGTGCCATACCCATTAAAGAAATTGATCGTGTTTTGTTTGACTGTCAACTCTTAGGTTTAGACAATTAATATCCCTAATTGAAAGAACAGCCCACTGGTGTCTGAATCCCAGATTGTCTTGGGCTCTAATCTACATGTTATGAGCAGAGTTTATGCTAAATTTATAGTTAAGGCAGTTCAGCTAAGAACTGTTATATTGAACAAATTGGGGTATCCTGTAAAAAGGAGATGTACTTATCCGAATGTTGGTTCTTTGTATTTACCACATATGTATTTTATTACTCCATTTTTAAATATATTTTACCTTGGAATAAGATCCTGTATTTCATTTTTGTATTTTTAATATGGTCATAAGACTAATCCATTAATAAACGCACTCGTTACCTCCCGTATAGATTACTGCAATGCTGTCTACATGGGGTTGCCCTTGAAGACCACCCGGAGGCTTCAGCTGGTGCAAAGTGCGGCCGTGCGGGTAGTGATGGGAGCACCCTGATATTACACCCCTCCTGTGTGAGCTGCATTGGTTACCGGTTGTCCTCCGGGTAAGATTTAAGGTGCTGGTACTTACCTTTAAAGCCCTACATGGCTTAGGCCCAGGATACTTGCAGGACCATCTGCTGCCGGGAACGACTTCCCATCGCCCAGTGTGCTCACACAGAGAAGACCTCCTCAGGGTACCGTCAGCTAGGCAATGTTGGCTGGCGACCCCCAGGGGGAGGGCCTTCTCTGTGGGAGCGCCAGCCCTATGGAACCAGCTCCCCCCTGAGCTTCGGATGGCCCCAGATCTCCAGTCCTTTCGCCGCGGCCTCAAAACGCTCCTTTTCCACCTGGCTGACCTGGACTGACAGGGATTTTAATTTTGTTTTTAATTTTTAACTGTAATTTTTAACTTATTTTAATTTTAATTTATTCTACAGGGGCCATTAATTTAATTTTCTTTTAACTTCTGTATTATTGTATGTTATTGTTGTTAGCCACCCTGAGTCCTTCGAGAGTTAGGGCGGCATATAAGTCCCAATAATAAATAAATAAATAAATAAACTACTAATAATAGTGAATTGGAATAATGCTATTCAGATAATTTTGTATCACTTTTTCACATAATATAAAACAAGTACCCGTATTTGGAAAGAACATAATGTTTTCAATTTACTTTAATTGTGTATTTTGGGAACCACTATTATTCTGTTTTATCATTAGCTGAGAATACAAAGAAGAACTTGACATTGCACTGCCAAATTCATTAATTCTCAAGCACCAACTTGCATTTCTTTAAACCATTCTTGATTGCAATTACTCTGTAACTTCATCTCCATGGCAAAATAAAAAGAATAGAGATTTAAAGTAACTTTCATACATATTCAAAAATTTCTCTTTATCAATGTGAACAGTTTGTTCCATTGTGAAACATTTGTGTAATTTATATCTCAACCAAGTGGAATTATTTAAACAAGAAAATGAAACAGATTCCAACACTCTTCTGTAAAGTTTCTGTAAAGAAACTCAAAACTCAGTTTCAAGGCATTGCTAATTGACATTTATTCATTTAAATCTGAGATAAAGATTTTTTTTGTTTAAAACTCCCAATTTTAGATTTAACCTTTGAAGATAATGGATGATACAATATGATTTATATCTACAATCATGATGTACAAAATTAAGATTTATTTTTTATTCATTTAAGATGAAGTTATTTACTTCTGACTCAACAGATTTATGCCTCTGATTTTAGAATTGGATATGACACAAGATTTAATGAAAACAAAGTGCTGAGTACAAGTTTTGAATTACTGGAAGAAAAGCAGGATATAAGACTAACAAATAAACATTTGAGAGTAAGACAAGTCAGTAGCCCCTTTAAAACTTACAGAAAGTGGATGATGTGTCTATGCAAACTAGAATATTTTTGTTTAAAAACGTACTTGGACTCCACCTTTTTATTTTACTTTGTGTAATTATTCAGTCAGCTATGATTCAAAATTTTATTCTGGATGAGACTTTACAAGAAATATATTTCTTAAACTCAGTAGTAAAGGTAGCTGATGAAATTAAATGTAAATTTGGAAATACATATCCTCTTTGTAAATCAATTCATGTTGTCCTGTTGTGCAATTATATTTAGAATGGCTCATATCTGAGAGAGCCAGTTTGGTATAGTGGTTAAGGCATGAGGCTAGAAATCAGAAAACCCATCAGTTTTATTCTTGCAGTTTTACTCCTGCAAGAAGCCAGCTGGATTAACCTTGGGCCAGTCACTGTCTCTCAGCTCTAGGAAACAAGCAGTGGCAAATATTTCTGAAATCTTTGTAAGAAAACATATAGGGTTTAGTCCAGGCAGTCATCAGGTGCTAACACTGACTCAAAGGCAACCCTTCCCCATAATTAATTTTTAGTTCTTTGCATTTATCTGTAACTTACATTGTAATTTTCCATTTTTTAAAAAAAATCTACAGAATTATTTGATAAGTCGGTAAGAAAATCAGATTATATATATATTGCTCAAAAAAATAAAGGGAACACTTAAACAACACAATGTACTGTATTAAATAGTAGGATGTCTTATCTTGTGTTCCCTTTATTTTTTTGAGCAGTATATATATATATTTTTTGAGCAGTATATATATATATATATTTTGAAGGTGTACACCTTCAATTCTACGTGGGAAAAAACCCGAATGACCAAAGATCTACATACAAACACCCGCGAAAACCTCAGAAATTGGTCATTCGGGTTTTCCCCCACGTAGAATTGAAGGTGTAAGAGCAACATTTCGACGTCCTGTTGAATGCTTCAATGAGAGCCAAGGATATGCTACTCTAATAGCATATGGAAACAGAAAAACCCTATGAATCCTTTCAGGATTTATGCTTGATGCTCACTGAGCTTGGTGGTTGTCTTGCAAATGTTTCATTACCAAACTAGGAAACACTGCCAGTGCATCAGCTGATGTTACATAGTTTGGTAAAGAAATGTCTGCAAGAAAACCACCATGTTCAGAGAGCACCAAGGACCCCAGAGTTCAACCCTGAGCTACAAATATTCTACACTACAAATAGTGTAGAATTTGGTCTTGTCTATTCAAACCTTATCATTCTCCTCAAGCATTTAAATACAGATGCTAGTGCAATAATATTCTTCAGAACTTATAAATCAGTCAGCTTAGGAACTAGGTGGAAGCTTCTCTGATATGAAAGCAGGGAGTTTGCATTTTAAAAGTCACATCATGCAATGCTGATAAAATGAGGAATATTAGTATACAATGTGTTTGCTCATTCCTATGCATTAGGGGTGCTTTGCTGAGGTCTTCAAATATGTGATCATTTTCCTTAACTTTCTCATGCTTTTGTTTTCTCCTCAAAAAATATAATTTATCCAGAATACACTTCATCCAAAAGTTCACTTATTTTATTGATCTATCCCCTACAAACAATTTTAATATTTTAGTTGACCAATCTATCTTTTTTCTCTCACACAAAAATGTTTCAAATGTAATGGCTTCCAGACTTACTAGGTATTTCAGTGAATTTTTGGCCATTAAATTTAGGCCTAATAATAAGTTTTAATACTGGAGAACAGCCATGAACCAGAGTCAAAAGTTAAGAAAGCCAAAGACGAGAGTTGGGATTTGTTGCTTTTTGCTTCAGTTCTTAATTGTAATCAATATTTGAAAATAATGTTGGCTTACTCTCAATCTTCATTGTTGTTGAATCACGATCAATTTATTTATTGATGCTCAATTTTATTTCCAAATTTTATCCTCCTGTCTCCTTTTTGATGCCAAGATGCAATTTGGGATGGGTAGGCATATCAAGATCCATCATCAGCATCATCAGCATCATATAATGATCAGCAATAGAGTTCCCTTGAATGGTATTGACTGCCACGGAACAGGCACTAAAATGGTGATGTCAAGAGGTGGACAATTAGTTCACAAGAGATAATCTCTGGACATATTTGATCTTTAGCCCATTTTAAAAATTAAGCATAGTTTTGAGACATGCCAAATTATTCTTATGTGTGATAAGGGAAGGGAAAGTACTATAAACAGAGCCATTTTGCTAAGCAGGTATTCTCAAAAATTGTTATCTGGTAAACTGACAAGCGGTTGAAGTGTCACTTCTAATTAGACAATATTATTGTGAATTCACAGACTTCTGCAAAAAACAAACAAACTGAACATGCATTCCATGGTGCAAATGACATACATGTTCTGCAGGCACCTCTGTAGAGAAGTGTTTTTTTTAAGAACAACCAGTTTAACATAATGGTTCTGAACTGGGACATCTACAAAATAAAGTACATATTAGCATACATTGCATTTCTGTTTAGAGGAGTTCCATTTATTTAAATGTGATACCAAGAATTGCACCTGAGTGGTATTTTGACAGAAATAGGAGATCTGAAGGCTATAGACAGGTTGGACTGGAAAGTCAAACCACATGACACATTACTGCCAAAAATCCCAACACAGACTTATGAAGATAATCACTAAAATCACATGCCAGTTTACCTTTATCTTAAGCACTAGAAGCAATTGGAAGAATGACAGAATATGATTCTAAATATGAACAGCAATAACAACTTAAAATTAAAAGAAACAAAGTATGAATTGGAGGCAGTTTAAACGAGTGCTTAAGGTACCAGGCAAGAAACCAGGAGACTGTGAATTCTAGTTCAGCCTTAGGTATGAAAGCTGGCTGGGTGACTTTGGACCAGTTACTTTCTCTTGGCCCAACTCACCTCACAGGGTTGTTGTGAGGAAAATAGAAGAAAGAAGTATTAGGTGTATCACTGACTTGAGTTAGGGATAAAAATAAGTAAGGTGGGATAAAAAAATACTTTTAAAAAAGAGCTGCATGGCTAAAGACAACCATTCACTGAATTATATCAAGTCCAATCATTGGTCTATCTAGATCGGTGTTTCCCAATCTTGGCAGCTTTAAGATGCATGGACTTCAACTCCCAAAATTCCCCAAAATTCCCCAGAAAAATCCTGACAGGTGAATTCTGGGAGCTGAACTCCACATATTTTAAAGCTGCCTGAGTTGAGAAGCACTGATCTAGATTAACGTTGATTTCACAACACCTAACAGTGGCTCTGCAAGACTCCAGATAGGAGCAATTCCCAACCCTACTTAGAGTTGTAGGCGAACCATGAGCTGGGTATTAAGCTATGGCAATCTTTCTTTACTCCATATAATTGTAAGGTATGTCACAGAAAAGTATGACAGTGGAATTTTCCAAGTCAATATTGTTAAAAGCCCAAAGCTACAACACTTGTTTAAACAGACTTTATCCTGTTGGAGGACAAATAAGACACTCGGCTTTGCCAAATTGTGAACTGAGCATGCATGTGTAAATGGAAAACGTTGTACATTTTTTTTTACCAGCTGGTAAAATCTAACTTGTCAAACAATGCCAGTATATTACTGAGTTGTGTCTTGTGATGAAGTGAAATATCAATCCAAAGTGAACCTCTTGACTGCACTCAAATCATCTTTTCCATATCAGCCAACAATTCAGCTTCTCTTTCTTCTACCTGCTCCTGTCTTCTTATACTAGTGAGTTTGTATTCACTGTGTTATTTGAAATCTCGATTAAATGAATAATGCCCACATTGAGATGAAATAAATGTTTACTGAGAGCAGCTTAAACCTATCTGGATAATTTCAGGATCATGATAGGGATAGCATATAAGGGAATGTAAGATGTGATTTAAATATTAAACTGGGTGACATTTGCATTTATGGATAAAAAAAACCCAGTTGAGTGAGTACGATTATACAAGTAATGGCAGGCAAAATGTCATATTTCTCATATTTCATATCAGTTATTTGAATCCCAGATATCAACGGGATGCAAGTGACTGCAAGACTATCCTAATTTATTAGCAGGGTTGTTTCAAAATGTTTCAAGGAAGCAACATTTGTCCATGACTCTTTATTGCCTGGTATTTTGTAATGGGTGGAGCAGGATCTTTCCCAGCATTGCTCCATAATTAATGAAAGTGCCTTAGATGTGGTTTAAATAATAGCTTTTGGGAAATTTAATAAAACAGCATTCTGCAAAACATAGCTGAGTTTAAGCCACTATGAACAGACTAGGTAATTAAAGCAAAGATATAGCCCCAATATTATTTCTTTCTGCAATTAGGCTGGGATCAGATTAACAATGTTTTAATCTAATATCCAATTTTGATATTAAAGTGTTCACTTAGAGCAGAGGTGGGGAACTACAGCCCTTTATGACTTGTGGACTTCAACACCCAGAATTCCTGAACCAACATGGCTGGCTCAAGAATTCTGGGATTTGAAGTCCACAGGCCATAAAAGGGCCATAGTTCCTTACCCTGATTTAGAGAATGAAGCTGAAGAACCCCATGTTATTTTGTGCTTAGGAAAAACACAACTCCTATTCATTGGGGTTATTTGCACAGGAAAAACGTCATTTAGAGATGTACTCATCAATGCTGTATTGTGTCCCTCCCACCCTTTGTCTATTTAAATGCTCTTATAAGTAGACATCCCCAGATTTGGATGTATATGAAACGTGGGAATGTGGACACTCATCCCTACCATCACATAGGTTATTGTCACTCATTATTATCCTCTTGGGCACATAAAGTTTGAAACAACAGGACAGAGTGCTTTTGTATAATGTTATATACACAAAACCCTTTTTAAATGAAAACAGTCAAATAGCAGCGAATCAGTAATAATGAAGGCTTAACTGTTAAAATGGCAAAGCGCAAATACTCCATAGGCTTCCATATACCCCAAACAAAGCATCCATTTATTATAATGTGTTACAGAATCAGCAGACCAATTTAGACGATTTTAAAAATAACCAAACATTTTCTTTTTAAAAAGCTTCTTTATAATAGTGGTATGCAATTATTCTTAAAGATAAAGCTGCATATTTAGAGCTATTCCAAACAATGTTGGTCAGTTTCATACAATACCTCTTTAGGTAAGCACATTTGAAATATTGTTATGGACATTTACACACACTCTTAAGGAGGTATTAGCAAAATAACACTTTTTGTAAGTTCTATGGCTCATCAAATGTTGACCTTCTGGTCTTGGATTCTTCCCTGGTCAGTAACATCTGGAGAGTCAGCAGACCATATATCTTGATTTTTCTTGTATAGTAATAACTATTACATACTTAATTACTTTCCTAAGAATCCATGCATAGTTCTAAAGTACTGTTTTGTTCGAGTCAGGGCATTTTCCATATGATATGGAAAGTGGCATAAAACAAATAATTCCCAATGATTTTGTTTGAAACTAAAAGAAATACAGAGATGAACTACAATTTATTATAGAACTTCTTGAATAAATTTATATCTATCTTCAGTGCTTTTTTTGTAAAAGAAAAAGGTGCTGGAACTCACACATGTCATACAACCCACCTTGCCTACCCTACAAGGTTCCATCCAAAAAAGGTGCCGGAACTCCGTTCTGAACGTTCAATGAGAAAAAAAAGCCCTGTCTATCTTAATATAAATATGTAAACATTTTCCTTGGAAATTGTTTGGCTTATTTTACTTTTGGATTAGAGGACTGAAGTTTAGAGGTAATTTAAAAGCTGACCAAAAACTCATTTATCTGAACCTTCAATTCACTTCATGAATGCATAATTGAAGCACATGCATGCCTGAGCTTCTAATATAATCCAAGAGAATGAATAAATACAGCAAAAATGTTCTCAGAGGCATCAGCTCTTCTAAAGATCAAGAGTGCAAGAGTACCTCCTTCCCCCAACCCCGCCCCCAAAAAATGATGTGAAATTTATGTCACTGTGGGATTGACTCTCAGTGCCACTGTGGATTCCTTGTTATTAGATAGGCACCATATAGTGTGATCATTGTTATTGCTGAATTTAAGATTAACCAATCTAAACCTGCACATTTTTGTATCCAGGTGTACAGGAATAGATTTTCTTTGGTTTGCTGCAGTCTGCGATTTACTTTGGCAAAGTGGAATGGAATGAGATGCTAAAAATATATTTTCAAAAATGCTTTTAAGCATCCAAAAAAACCACCACCTTTGATACAAATCCAGCTGATATGGGTCATGGCACAACATACACGTTTGGGTGTGAGTATTAAAAAATATGCCAAATTAGGTCATGTACGTGAATGAACTTTAGCTGATCTCTGGAGCTTCTGCCTATTTTTTTTAAAAAAAAAACTTTGGCAGACCCAGAATGAAGAGTTGGTCACTAGGATATGATTTACAAGCTTTCCTGCTTTCCTCCCTTATGACCACAAAACCAGATATTTAATTTTTTTAGAATTTCCAGTGCCAGATTAAAGATTTTTTTTTTTAAAAAAATCATTTTCTATTTATGGACAAAGTAAATTGTGTATCCCTAAAAGCTTTTTTAATTTTTTTTACTATTGCCAAATAAAATTGTTTTTGAAACAACAAGGTTTAATCCATTTGATGCCTATTATAAGCCAAACATGTCTCTCAATTCCATCTTATGATATACAGGATTTTAATCAGTCTGATTATCTCATCCCTCACAATGTTTCTATCATCACTGGTACCGTAATAATTAACTTTACGATATCATAAAACCTGGAGCCAAGAAAGGAATTATATCCATTATTATTGTCTATTATATATTTATAATCTCACAAAATATATATCTATGCATACCCACCACCGATAAACAAAATCATTTGTGTGATTCAAACACAGAATAGTGTCCATATTGTAGAGTATTGACAATAAGATACAGATATATTAATAATATATAAATAATATATATATTGTTTTTTTTTAATATTATGACATTAAGATGACAATATTGAAATTGATTCCCAACCTCCTGAGTCCAGAAAAATACCATGATAAATGATAAAAACTACTGCTGAGTAATCAAGGAAACCCAGGACGGATACACCACCATTACCCTTTCCTGCCACAGGTCATTTGCAACTATGAACAACGTGTCTCAGTATTGTGCCTAGTGTAAAATTTGACTGGAAGGGTTCCAGACATGTGTCGTCTCCAGAACCACTGAAATTGTGCAAAAATGTGAAAATGAGAAAATAAATAAATTGCACCTTGGCTATCTTCTAAACAATCTTCCCACAAAAATGCGTATTGCACAGAAGAAATGTCTTAAGAGCCGTAAACTAGCTGTTTGGTAGGTTGTGCATTAAGGAAAGAAGCCAACAGCCTTGTAATGGTGTGTGGGAAAGGCCTTGGAAGAATGGGCCAAGAAACACTGCCTAGAAAGCAATCAGATAAGAGACAGCATAGCCTGCAGCTACATAGTGAGCAAAGTAAGAGTCTCAGAAGGGACCTTCCCTACTTTCTCAGGGTGTAAAGGAAAATGGTACTTTCAGACTTCTAAGATTCTGTCAATGTAGCTTTACAATAAAGTAGAATTAGCAATTGTAATAGTAGTTAGACTTATATACTGCTTCATAGTGCCCTCTCTAAGCAGTTTACATAGTCAGCATATTTCCCCCAAACAATCTGGGTCCTCATTTTACCCACCTCAGATGGATGGAAGGCTGAGCCAACCTTGAGCCAATCAGAATTGAACTCTTGCAGTGAGCAGAGTAAGCCTGCAATACTGCATTCTAACCACTGCACCATCATGGCTCTCAATTAGCTCATCTGATCATGTTTCCTGTCTGGTCTACCTAGTAAGACTGTACAAGCACAGCGACATGCAGTAAGAGAAAAGTCTCATCCTGACTTTCTGTGTTGAAAGCCAGAAAAAAACATGGTGGGCCACAATGGAACTCCACAATTCTGCTTTGGGATGCCTGTGTAAGCAAGAGCTCCTAGCTCATGGGTGTCAAACCTGCGACGTCACATGACGTGTTGTGACGTATCACAACTTTTTTCCCATTGCCAGCAATGGGGTGGGTGACGCATCTGGCCCGTGGGCTGGCAGTTTGATACCGCTGCCCTAACTAAATGTGGAAGTTTTTCATATTAGCACTCTCTCAAGATATTCTTGAAAGTCCTAAGGTTTGCTCTGTGTGAAAGCGGCTGAGACAATCTCAAAATACAGTGAAAACACATAACATGCTAAGCCGGAATGTTATTTTTGCTTTGTATTAGGCCATTGTTTGTATCTGCCCATTACAGCTAGTAAGTGATGCTTTATGGCTTAGTACAATATATGACCCCAGCCTGCCAAGAATTGCTTCTGTTAAATTCATTCTGTATCCTACCCAAAATGAGTAAGATTGGAAATCTAAAGATGTATCTTAGTAAACCTGTTCTCCAGCTGGAAGCTAGGGCTGACAGCTACAAATTCCTTCCACCACCCCACCACCCCCACTATAACATTTTTTTAAAAAATAGTGTTTGAGGGGAAAG
Source organism: Vipera ursinii (assembly GCF_947247035.1). Lineage (NCBI taxonomy): Eukaryota > Metazoa > Chordata > Lepidosauria > Squamata > Viperidae > Vipera > Vipera ursinii. Next base: position 259,665,927 of record NC_139512.1, on the reverse strand, counting down.
TATGTTAACTTTTGCAGCTTCATTGTTGGCACCTGAATCTGAATTGTTTGGTGATATCCACATATAGAATTCAATCTGCTTTGAAGGAAGCTCATGTTAATTAGTACTGTATTTAGCTGAAACTGATTGATATTATTAGATACTAGATCCCAAGTATAACTGTTTCTTACCTAGACAAGCTAAGATATGTGGACAAGCTGGCTGATGATTTCTGGGAGCTGAAGTCTATCCATCTTAAACTTGCCAAGGCTGAGAAACACCAAATAATACAGAAAGTAGTATGTGTAGAACAAACAAACAAGCAAACAAAAAGAATGTGAGGGAAAATAAAGAAAAAAAAACTTTTCAACAAAGCATTATATTAAGAGGTTTTTCCCCACCCTGCACTGCTGCACTTTTATTAGTATTTCCAATATGTGCCATAAGGAATTATTAGAGACAAAAGACATAAAATAGTGACTCTTTTTCCCCAGAGAGGTATAGATCTTTTAAAAGTGCTTCAATTTCAAAGCAGGAAGCCATATGCAAGAATGTAAATGAATTATTTCTAGGTTTAAAAAAGTAAGATGCAGGAATTTTATGTAAAATAAACTTCCAGTCAGCAATGTTTATTTGAAAAGTGTGAACATGTGGTCTTTCTCTCTTTTAGCCTGAAAGCTTATGCAAACATTTTGGCAAGTGTCATTTGCTTAATGTGACTTGTAGAGCTTGCTCCTATTCTTCAGTGTAGATACATTAAAGACCATGCTATGTCTTAGCATTTCTCTTGCTAGAAAAGAAATTTGTTTGTAAACACTGAGCTGTACAGAGTTATTTTATTCTGCAAAGGAATGCTATGCTCCGATATCAATTGGTTATAAGAATAGTCTGTCTAAATCTATTGTGCTCAAACCTTCTGTGAATATTTAGCAAAGCCAATTAAAAATGTTTATGACTTTCTTTTCAGCTGTTTTGTTTGAGGGTGGTGTTAGGCACTGTTTTATGGAGTTGTTGTAGTAAGATTTAACCCTGTAAAGTAGTGATAGAGAATATAGGTGGTTCTCCAAATGTTCAACCATAATTTCAAGCAGCAGAACCAATCTGGGAACAGTAGGAATTCAATAACATTTGGAAGGCTATAGGTAACCCCACCTATTCTGATAAGTGGTATATAGTTACCAGTGGTATGCTAAGTGTTATTACTTGTTATTGATTTCTCATAGTATAATCAAGGAGATTATATTAATGAAATCACAACTTGAACAGGGTTGGGAGTGGGACAAGAATGTATTTTGGCCTCCTTGTTGTTTAATCTATATCTTCTCTTGTGGCCACAATGCTGCAACTACATTAGAGCACCACCCCAAAATTAGCCTCTAGGCATATTGCCACCATATTATATGCAGACAAGATAGTATTTCTAGCATAAACATCAAATGAGCCCAGAGTACCTTTAGACAATTATTGTTTTGAGGAAAAAACTTAAAATCAACTATTTAATCAATTGAAGACCCTAATTTTTGCATAGTGCTCTAGAATTTACCTTTGGCAGTTAAATGGACAAAATATAGAACAAGGGCCCCATCTCATCATTCCCCCATTTAACAAAATTTCCAGGCAACTCCAATTTATTTTGTCGACATACTATTGTTATTACAGTATCACAGAAGAATAAGCCTCTCTTTCTGAACATGGCCAAATTTTGTCACACTGTCTGCAAACCTGGAATACTCTTATTGCATCAATCAACTAATCATAAATCCTTTTATTTTCTTCCATCTACTGGTGATTGTTGCAATCTAGTTAGTGACCATAATAAAGATATGCATGCATGCACTTTTCTCATAGAAAAAGGGGAGAGAGATGAAACATGTAAAAATCTGTGTATCCCAAAGCAAAGTATTTGTGAATAATTAAAAATAAACTTTGAAAATGGCCTACTATCCACAAATATTTGTTCACTTAAGGGGAAAAAAACCTTTGGAATTTATTATCTGCTTTTCATCCAAAATTCTGCATAGTAATCATTATTTAGGCAGAACTGAGCAAATTTTTAAACCTTCATCTATACCAGGGTTCCCCAAAGTGGTCAATATGAATCCCCAAGGGTTAATAGGGCTGCCAGGGAATTGATATTATTGTGGTTAGTCAGAAGTTTAGTCTAGATTTGGCATTTTTATTTACCTATCAAGTTCTTCCCAAGGATGTGGGGTAGGCAGATGTTGTGTTTTAAGGGTGTTAAAGCTATCGCTGCAGGACTTAACTTGTTCCAAGTAAAACTCCCTTCTGCAATTTACTAATAGTGATTTTGTAATTACGGTTGATACAGTTGCTATTATTCATAGATCTATTAGGTAAAGTAATCCACTCAGAGTTACTATGTGGTAAGATGGGCAGCCATTAAATTGAATAAATAAGATAAATAAAATATAATAAAATATAAAATAAAATAAAGTAGTAGTTATTAAATTATTTTTATATAATAAATATTTGGGGTGTTACTAAACAATCTGAAACTTGAAGATGTTGATAAGCTGAAATAAGGTTGATAAACAGAAGTAAAAACAGAAATGTGAACTTCAATTAGTCTGGATAAATTTGCTAATGTGAGCTAAAGCTTCCACAGAATCTATTTATACAGTCCCTATAAAACCTGGTCCAACATACATTAGGCTGGATTAAGATATAATTCTGGGAAAAGTACATTTGTTGAGGGGAGGGAGAATTACACCTTTATTTATTTTATTTTTATTCAATTTCTATACCTACCCAATTCAACCAAGTGACTCTGGGCATCTCTAGAATTTAATCAGTTCTAGACTTTTATCTAAGCATGGCAAGGATTTGCAGCTTCTTCTACTGAATTTGGCTGTTTTCCCATTTCTTTTACTATATTTTAACAATCTGAATTTTTTAAAAAAGGTCAAGTGACTAAAGATTAGTGCATTGATAAGAAGTACTAAACCGTAATGGTTACTTCACGTTCCTACGAAATCCTGAGCAAACAAGCTATATATCATACACATGAGCTAAACGTAAATGAGATAACTGGAAGTGCTTCCTGAAACCAAAGTATAAGAATAAACTCAGAACCAGGTTCCCATCTATTGGAACTCATGCTGGAGTAAGAGTTCAGTGCTGAGCTGATTTATTTCTGCATCATTGGGAAGTGTATTTGATATCATAGCAAAATTAATCTTTTTCTTGAAATAGAACATCTCTGTGACATAAAATGTTCCCATTTCCATTTCTTGCCTTACTTTACCTCCTAGTCCAGGAGGCAACGTCATGTGATGTGTCGTGACTTATTGCGACTTTTTTGCCGTTGCCGGCAATGGGGTGGGTGCGGTTTCGCTATGATGTATCCGGCCTGCAGGCTGGCAGTTTGACACCCCTGTCCTAGTCCCTTGGAACTTGGCTTGGTATACTTGCAGCTCTCTCTCTCTCTCTCTCTCTCTATGATAGGAATCATACAGATTTTTACTGTTAGAATTAAGCAAATTCATGCAACATGAAAAAAAGAATTGTGTATGTGTGGGCATTTTGTTTTTGTGTGAAGAGGAAGGAATTTGGTATAATCAAGATTCTGCAACACATTGGAGAGTCAATGATTATGACAGATTGCTGGGGACATTCTTCGGAGTATTTTAAGGTCAATAGAAGTAACAACTACCACAAATCCTTTCTAATGTCTTTAAAATTGAAAAGGCACTGGGGAAAGGAAATGCTGGTCACATGGAAGTGCTCTAACATTACTAGCTTCAAGAAATATCTGCAGGTTTGTTGTTCTTAGCTGCGAAGTCATGTTCGACCCATCGCGACCCTATGGACAACGTTCCTCCAGGCCTTCCTGTCCTCTACCATCTTCTGGAGTCCATTTAAGCTCACACCTACTGCTTCTGCAGGTAGTTATGATTTAACAACGGCCTTGGATAACAACTGTTGGCAGATACAGTGGTAATAAAGAGTAATAAAAAGTTCATTTTCCAACCAATGCAGTGTGTGAAATTGATTAAGGTCTGGTCAGTTGCAGCCAGCAGCTAGGAGCCAGGAAGTTGGTTCTAATCAATTAATTTAGGTTAGAGATCTGAGCTTGTTAACTTGTGGTTAGCACTTTTAAAAAGGGAAAAAGAATACACCAAGCACAGGGCAACTTTATCTGAATGAGATGGCAGCAACCAGTGATCTTCCGTCTATCTCTCTTTCTCTCCACCCCATCACATGTTAAATGATTGAGTTGTTGGAACCATTAGCAGTTACTAAATAAAGACTACCTGTACTACAATGTATAACTTACTTGGCACAATGTAAGGGCATTGGATAATTCTCCTTGTTGGAAGATCAAATCTGGGATCAAAGGTTTTGTCTTCTGAGCTTTCAGACTCATGCTGGGGCCCATCTTCAGAGAACTTCTCTCTAGCAGAGTGTGTGCTGTTCTGTTCCCCTTGTATTCCCCCCCTTCTCTTAAGAAGACTATCAACAGTATCCTGTGCTTGTATTATTATAGTTCACACAGTCAGCCAGATGCTCAGACTGGATTTGGCATTTTTATCCACCTACTGAGTCCTCCTTAAGGACCTGGGATAGGCAAATGCTGGTGTTTGATGGTTTGCAATGGTGGCGAATATCTGTAGCTTGGGTGTAGGAGGAGGGTGAAGGTTTGTTCTCCAAACTTGAGGGTTGGTTTTGTTACCAGGCTAGGCAACATCTTCAGCAGCGTTTAGGGCAGGGGTGTCAAACTTAATTTCATTGAGGGCCGCATCAGCATTGCGGTTGCCCTCAAGGGGCCGGGTGGGTAAGGCCAGGATGGGCATGGCCTACTGGGTGGATGTGGCTAGAGTGCATATGACCTACTGGGTGGGCGTGGCCAGCTCTACATCGTCCGCATCAAGGGTGCCTATGGGGGCCTGGGCAGGAGTGGGACAGATCTGAGGGTCTCTGGCAGAAGGAGGGTCTCTGGGCCAGGGCCAAGGCAGTGGGGGCCATTCCCTCACTGTTTCCAGGATGGCTTCGCGGGCCACATGAAAGCACTTCGCAGGCCGGATCCGGCCCCCGGGCCTTGTGTTTGACATGTCTGGTTTAGGGGATGCCTGTGTCAGTGTTCTTTTATTTATATATCTAGACCGGGATGCCTTGCGTACAGTCACTCATGCGCTCGTGACTTCTCGTCTAGACTACTGTAATGCTCTCTACATGGGGCTGCCCTTGAGGTCCACCCGGAGACTTCAACTGGTGCAGAATGCAGCTGCGCGAGTTGCCTTGGGGGTTTCCCGATACTCCCATGTTACACCTTTGCTCCGTGAGCTGTATTGGCTACCGGTTGCTCTCTGGGTGAGGTTCAAGGTGTTAGTGATGACTTACAAAGCCCTTCATGGCATGGGTCCGGATTACCTACGGCAACACCTGCGGCCGGCATTAACTTCCCTCCGTCCAGTGCGCTCCCACAGAGAGGGCCTCCTCAGGGTGCCTCCGATCAAAGAATGCCGATTGGTGGCCCCCAGGGGGAGAGCATTCTCTGTGGGCACGCCAGACCTATGGAACCGCTTACCGGTCGAGCTCCGGATGGCCCCCGACCTTCGCTCCTTCTGGCATGATCTCAAAACCTTCTTTTTTGAACAAGCTGGCCTGGTCTGACGGGATGGGGTTGGTTTTTTTTATAATTAGTTTTAATTTTTAATATGTATCAATTACTACGGGCATAGTTGTTTAATCACTTTTTAATTTTTGTATCCTGTTTTTTTATTATGTATTGCCCTGTTCACCGCCCTGAGTCCTTCGGGAGAAGGGCGGTATACAAATTAAATTATTAAATTAAATTACCGTAAATTAATAAGGGCTTCGGGTATGGGAGCATCAAGTGAGGGTCTTGTGATGGGCCAGATGTGAGTCATCACAGAGAGGAGAGGCTTGTGGTGGGGAGGTACTTCAGGTCAGGGTCATTGGAGGGTGTGAATTATCAGTGGGTCAGGAGTGAGTGATCAGTCGGAGGCTGGTAATGGGTCTTGTGATGGGGAGATTATATCAGGTCAGGGTCATTGGGAAGTGATGTGGAAGGGGAGGGGGGTGTTGAGGGTTGGTGCTGTCCCCAGATGGCTGTTCGGTTGATTTGGATTCTGAGGGGGTTCATAGGCTGGTTGTAGATCAATATGCCTGTTGATGGAATTGCTAGTGGGGTGCCAGGCTTCCAGGAACTCCTGAGCATGGCGGGTGGTAGCATGGCCGATGATTTTAGTGTTGCTCCAATTAAACAGGTGTTGTTTGGTGTCAGTGCAGGTAGCAACTAGGGATTTGGGATCATGGCTTTTGACAGCTAGCTGGTGTTCATGGATCCTGGTTTTTAATTGATGTGATGGTTGTCCCACATGGAAGTGGTTGCAATTGTTACATTTGATTTTCTAGATTACATTGTGTCAGAATCCATTTATATCACATTCATAAATGTATGTTTAAAACATTATCCCTCCCCTCCTGGATTCTGCCATCTCCCGAGGGAGGAGGAGCGAATGTGGATTCAGCCTGCCTTAGATTATTTCAAAAACCAAGGGAAACCTTTTGAACTGGGGGAACAAAGGGGAGGGTTAGGGAAGGAGGCATCTGGCCTGTGTCTCCATTTGAATCTGTAAAGGAAGAAGGCAATAACCATAAAAGATCCAAAGTTCCCTTTTTCCCACAAAAGGGATGACACGAAGTAAATGATGGGGGGCTGACCAAATGGGGTTCAGGGAAGGGGGGTTGAACCGGGAACTCCTTATAAAGTCTCAATCTGTAAAACAATACCAGGTCCCGTCTTGTATTTCCACAACCAACATGTCCTAGTAAAAATTCCTTTTGGACTAGAACTGACTCCAAGAGTTTTTGTTTTCCTAAGACATGGATTGGGGTGGGTCCTGACACATTGCTTCTTTCATCCTTCTGTGTCTTGTCTTTGGTTCTAGATAATTCCTGATGGAGTGTGGCTGTGGCTTTGTGGGCTATTGCTATTCCTAGGGGGTTGGAGAATTCTGGCAGTCATTTTGACACCCCTTTTGTGTGTGGTAGGGTTCATTTTTGCATGGCAGTCAGCTGTGTGGTGTGTAGTAGTTTGGGTGCTGTGTGTCAGAATACAAAGTTTTTGGCATAGGAGAAAGATGTCAAGCAGCCATTTCTCTTCTGCTTTTATTAATGCTGGAATTATCCAATTGCCTTGATGGTATTTCCTCCACTAAATTTGGGCTTTAATATCTTCTTCACTCTCTTCATGTGTTCACTTCTAACTCTTTTCTTGACTTTAGTGTGCTTGATGTTGTCAGCTTGAAGGATGCCTAGGTATGTTCATCTTCACCCTCAATGCTATTTCCATAGGGAATCTTGATTCCTTCGGTTTTCCCTATTTTTCCCTGTTTGATGGTGAGTGTGGCACATTTATCCACTCCAAACTTCATTTCAACATCTTGGTTGTATATATAGACAATGTTGAGCAGTGATTCTATTTCAGATTGTGTTTTTCCATACAGCTTCAGATAATCTATGTACAGGAGAGGGGCTAGCCTAGCAGATGTTTTTGATGTTTGATATCCATGGTCTGAGTTATTCAGTATTGTTGACAGAGAAATCAGTGCAATGAAAACTGTGGTGGTGATAGTGAATCTCCTTGAAATATCCCTTTCTTGATATTAACCTCTCCCAGTCTCTCACCATTGACCAACAACCATGTCTTCCATTGTGTCATCAATCTTTGCACAAAGCTTTTGATGTTTCTACTGACTCCTGTTATTTCTAGGCAATCTTATCCCATCATGTGGAAGGGAATTAAATCCCTTCTTATAATCAATCCTCACTACATTCAAATTGGTCTTCCTTCTCTTGCAGTTTTCCAGAATCATTTTGTCAATTTGGAATTGATCTTTTGTTCCTCTGATGCTTGGGCAGTTTCCTTTTTGCTCAGCTACCACACCAATTAGCAATTTGAAAGTTGTTAGTAAGCAAGTAATTGGTCTATACATGCCTGGTGCTGCTACCCTTGCTAGATCTTTCATTATCAGGTAGGTTTTGCCAGTCTTCAGTTTCATCTCCTTGCAGTATGTTATTAAACTGCTTGGCAATGAGTGGGTGTAGACCAGTCACAGATTTCAGCTAAAACCATGCAGTTCATTTTCACCTAGTGCTGAACAATTTTTATTTTCCTTGCTCTTTTCTCCACCATTTCTGCTGTAATTACAAATTCTTTCATTTCTTTCATCTTTTTTAACCCTATCCATCTCCTTATACAACCTGAGTTCTTGTTGTATTTCTTTGCACCCAGAATTACACTGTTTCTTCTTTGTCAAGTGTTGACAGACTCACTGCAGTGTCTCCACTAAGGGATTGGTAAACCCTTTTTGGATTGGATTAAAATTGGAGCTTTTTTCAATAATTTGCCATTCGAGTTTCCTATCTGATGATCTTCTTGGCTATAACTGTTATTTACTGCTTGAGTATTTCCAGTACTTCCTCAATTTTCCTTATTTCTAGATGATGTTTCTTGATTATGTATTTTTGAACAGGTGGTTCTTATTAATCAATTATTTATTTATTTACAAAATTTATTGGGCTCCCATTTTACCATAGGGTAACTTTGGGCAGCTTAGAGCTACTGTATATAAATGCTAAAATATAATAAGTTAAAAACAAGCATTAAAAACAAAGACACATGAGGAGGATGGGAGTGGAGTGGGGGAAGAGGAGGGATCCATTATTACTCAATAAACCACATCCATTGCATTGTTCCCCCACTGGTGCCCCAAGCCGACTGGCAAAGCTATATCTTTAGGCCCTTACAAAAAAATAGGAGGGTTGGGGTCAACCTTAAACCAGGGGCAAGATGTTCTTGAGGGCAGGAGCAACAGCAGAGAAAGACTTCCTCCTGATCCCCGCCCGCCAGAATACTCGGGCTGATAGGACCCATAGCATGCCTCTTCTGCCGGCACAAGTGGTATGGATCAAACCCAGTGGGGTTCTTCAGCTTCGTTTTTTTAAATTTGTTCTCACTTACTTGAATCTAATCTCAGCTTTCTGAACTTATTTTCCAACTTACTGCTGTTATTTTCCAACGTGATCTTCTATTTTGGCGATGCAGCATTTGGCTTTTTTTCTTTGTTGATTTTGCCTGCCAGATATTCAGTTGTAACTGCAGCTGCGCTGTGTATTTTATTACTAATATTATTACCCTTTATTTTATTTAAAACAAAGGTATGTTTTTTTAAAAAAAAGATATTATCTATGAATAAACATTACTGTTTACTGACATAATTACTGACATAATTCCTTTTTTTTTAAAAAAAATTGCACTCCCACTTTCTCATCATAAAAGTTCCTATGGAGGAAGAAGAGAAAAAATTAAACTATCATTTTAAATTATTAAAAGGAATAACATTGACTTCAACAATGCTTTAAAACATTTATTTAAATATTTAATATAAATTATTAAAGATGAGTCAAACTGAATTTTTAAAAAATCATTTAAAATATTCCCAAAAAACTCAGCTAGCTCTCTTTGTTTTCCTTAAAAGTTAATTAACAAATGAGCTGGACAGATGGTCTACAGAATTTTTTTCTTCTGAGGCTGAGGGAATTTGAATCCCACATTTTCTTCAGCAGGTAATTGTTGCTGACATACTGTTTCCTAACCATACCATTTTCTTTTTGTGGAATATTCTTCCAAAATCCCAGCCAAATGTTTCCAATCTCCCTACCACCACCCCTCAAAAAATATGTTTGCTTGTTCAACAGTAAACATTTTAATCCAACAATTTTTGGAGGTGATTGCTACAAATTCTCCCAGAACTCTATAAGTATAGGAGTGGACTGGAAATCTGAATAATGACAATAATAATTTATTTAACAGCAAACTATCATATTTGCCTCTGGACAACATTGAAAACAGACTGGAGCTGACAGTATGTCAGGCCTATATAAACTAAATTCAGGAAGTTTCACTGCTGATTGATCCCACTGTGTGTTTTTAGTTATGCAACTAAGTAAATCTAAAAATGGACAAAATGTGTTCAGAGCCCTTTGAACACGTGTTCTGACATTACATGATGAGCTGGCAAATACTTTTCATTCTTCCTGGTGCTGTATTTTGTTTAGCATAATATTCAGCTTGAAGAAAAGGTCTATCACATAGCTCATTTGGATTGCAGCAATAAAAGTGTTATCATTGCTTTAGTTATTTTATTAAAGCAAATTGACTGCAAGTATGTATAACTAGACCTAGTCACTTTCCCGTGTAATTTTCATAGCTTTTTATTGCAATTTCCCTTGTGAGACTGTGCTTAATAGATAAAACATGTTGCTGGCTTTTACTCTATTTTATTTCTCTTTGTTAAATATTTTTTTTTACATTTTGGCTGGCTGAATTATAGTTAGAGCTGATCATGGCGATATGATATGTACATGCACTGAATATTTTGGCCTATAAATCAGGACTTCAGGTCCTTAGTGTCCCTACACTATTGTTGTCATATTTTGTTTGTCAAACTTGTACACATGGAATTCTGGGTACAGGAATACACAGTGCTTTTTTTGTAAAAGAAAAAGGTGCCATAACTCACACATGTCATACAACCCGCCTTGCCTACCCTACAAGGTTCCATCCAAAAAAGGTGCCGGAACTCCATTCTGAGCGTTCTATGACAAAAAAAGCCCTGGGAATACAGAAGCAGATAGATCAGTTGCCTAAGTATTTTACACAATCTTTTCTCCATTCAATAATATAATTGCAGTCTATGCCAACACATAGATCCCTGGTTCTGTTCAATGTATACTTCCTTCCCCAGAAATTAGATCTTCCCCATAATATAATTCCTATGATATTTATTATGTCATTTATGGTTCTTTTTCATAGTGACTAAAATCAGCAGGAAACCCAGCAATGGATCAGGGCTGGGATTAGCTCAGAGTATTCTTGTAGAAAATAATACCTTTCTCTATTATAAAATAAGAATGCTCAACATGAATATGCTAGTTTTTCAAATGGAATGGTGAAAGCAGAGAGGTAGGGTAGAGGCTCACTCCAAGTTGTCTAATATTTACATTAAAAAAATCACAACATCTCATTCTCTCTTGAGGCAAAATAGAGAAGCTAATGGAGACATCCCTGAAAAGTCCAAAATCAATTTCAGAGAGACATTTTTAACAGTGGCAATATATATAAAGGTAAAGGTAAAGGTTCCCCCGCACATGCGTGCTAGTCGTTTCCGACTCTAGGGGCCGGTGCTCATCTCCGTTTCAAAGCCGAAGAGCCAGCGCTTGTCCGAGGACGTCTCCGTGGTCATGTGGCCGGCATGACTAGACCCCAAAGGCGCACGGAACGCTGTTACCTTCCCACCGTAGTGGTCCCTATTTTTCTACTTGCATTTTTATGTGCTTTTGAACTGCTAGGTTGGCAGAAGCTGGGACAAGTAACAGGTGCTCAATCTGTTACGCGGCACTCGGGATTCGACCCGCCAAACTGCCGACCTTCTGATCGACAAGCTCAGCGTCTTAACCCACTCAGCCACCGCGGCACTTCATGCCCCCAATTCCTGAAGCTGTTCAGTATTTCCCATAGCTATTCTTTGCATTGTCACCATCATCATTTTCACAATAATGAAAGAATATGTGTTAGTGTGTTATCGTGCTCACTACATATAGTGTAATTAATTACATTGATATGAAAACTGATCCCAATATCTTCTGGGAACAATTTAGGCATGGCCTGTATTCCTCATGACTAAGGAACAAAGTGAGAAATAATTGTAGTTGATATTCATGAAAATGTGCTGCTGCATGTCTTCCTGGGCACATCTCTGCCTGCATTGACTTGCTAATCAGAAGATCACAGGTGCCATCTCTGAAGCATGGCCTGCCCAGGTCAGGGAGGCAAGCCTGAACCATTTTCCTTAGGATGAACCTCGCCTAGCATGATGCAACATGTTCAATTTGTATGGAAATGTGGGATCCCAAATGACCGTGCTTTACTTTTGAATCTCATGGCTTTAAGATATGTATGCTGGGAAAGCACCAACTGGAAGTCAGACTAACAAACTGCCTTTCACACACACACACACACACTCCTTCCCCAGAAAAAAAAGACCAGCCTTCCAGAGGGAATATTGTTTGAATCAACAGCTGTGATTGTGGTCAAAAGCCGACTCTATAGGAAATATTTACCGAGATTGATAAAAAGTTCTGAAAGTCCTAAGTAATGCAAGATTTTATTGTCTTTCTACACTGATGTGGAATTGTTTGAGAGATTGTTTAGTTTTTAAATAACAGTTTCCCCAAGTTTTGAGTAACTATTTCAAATAAACGTTGTTTTATGAAGTATATCTTCATTTCTTTAGAAGAGCAGCCACAGATTATAACCTTTCTTTTTCAGTTTGTGATTATTTCTTGTTAGCAAAAAGGACAGTGGTGAACAGAGAATGTGTGTGACAACAGAGTCAGATGTGATGAAATGTTTGGTCCTTGAAATCCCTCTTTCTAAAGGAGAGACATATTATTCAGTAACATACTTGCAAAATGTTTTCACTGTGGCTAACTAATTTCCAAAGAGAAATGCCTGCTTTCTTAAACTTTCACTGAAACTGCATATTTGATGATTAGAGTGTTGTCTGAATCCCTTTGGTGTGGGTTGTTTTTTTTGTTTTTGTTTTTTTGAGATACTGGCAGAAAGAAAAAAAACAGTAAACAATTTAGGTCTTACACAGAGCATCATCATTGCTACTGCAGTTCCCAATGAGGAAAATTGATTGACAACTTTCTAATAAGTGGGCAAAATCCAAACTCAACAAAATTTGGAGGATTGCACAGAAGCATAAAATGCAAATAAAACCGCAAGAACAAAGCTCCATCAACCCTCCCCCCCCATACCCGCAAAGTCTAAGCATTCCAAAATATTTCAGTTGCATTAAATTGTGTTCAGAGAAGGCTCAGGAAAAAGATAAACTGATCACTGAAATAACTTCATAGTTCCTATCTCCCATGATGACTGGAAGTATTATTGCTCCATTTCCCTGTAATTTTACCAGATTATGGTTCTGACACAATGCAAATCGAGATGTACTCTCTTTATTTCCCAGTCATGGAAATATGTGAACTCATGTTTTAGTACAGTATGACAGGTATGAAGTTTCCTTCTTCAGTCATCCATCAACGGGATGCTCATGCAAAGTCGTTTCTGTTTGTCAATTGTTTTGATTATGAGGCAAACATACTTCAGCTCTTTGAAAGTTGCAAAAGTAATTATTTAACATCAGAAGGGAATTATTATTTATACATTAGCTTCACAGCAAACACTGTCTATGCATAGCTGACTCAGGAATTCTGGGAATTGAAGTCCATGAGTCATAAAAGAGCCGAGGTTGCCTACCCCTGGTTTATGCTCTGAAGTGTCCTGCTTCAATTCTAATGCCTTTCTTTGGTGTTCTTGAAAATGTTCACCCTGCACAAGAATGATATATAATGTTAGATTATTTATCAGTGAAAACACTTTTAGGAGGGAACAATACCCTTTTGAATTGAATTTCTGTGTTCTGTTCCCAGTTCTGCTGCAAGATGTTTGTGGGTTTGGTTTGGTTTTTTTTCTGATCCAGGCTGTTATGTACTGGGCTCTTGTGATACACCACGTGGGTTGCTGGAGCAGCTAACGGCTCTCCAGCCACCTAGACTAACTGTCTCCTGCAATTGGCTAGTCCCAGGTGGCAATGGGTGGTTCAAACCTATTGGCTGCCGCCTAGGGGCTAGACTATACATTGCGGCTAGTTGCAGCCATTTCCCCAGTACAGTTTCTGCACGAAATAAACTATGAGTTACCTTGTACTCAGCCTCGCGTCTTCATTCCTGCACCAAAGAACCCACTATTTAACACAGGCCTTGGGTGAAAATTGTTTTCAAAGTAAAAGGTTTCTAAGGTAAACCTTAGTGAGCTAAGCCATTAAACCAAGATTATTTGGATCAACCTTATTTGTGAAATAATCGTATTTCCTCCAGTTGTGAATGACTAGCAACCAGAAAACTCAAGTGAAAATTATTGTAAAATGCATTATTCTTGACAGAATACTTGAATATAGTTGGCAGTCAATCAACAAGTCAATGTTTTTCCATGGATTCTCTGTTGGACACTGTCTTGCTTCATATCATTACTATGAGAATAAATAACAATTGAACATGTTACTTATATTTTCAACGTATTATATCTAATGTTGTCTGGAGGGTGCAGTGGCCTAGAGGTAAAGACACTTGAGTCCCACTTGGGAGGTTGAGAGTTCAATCCTAGGAAGCGACTAAAAAAATATCTGCTGTGAACGCAGCATAAGAATTAAGAAGGATATCCAGCCAGTAAATACTCAGCTCCAATCAATCACCCTGACCCCATCCTGAAGCAAGGGATTACAGGGCATACAGAGAGGGGAAAAAATCTAACATTGTAAGGTATAGGGTTTCCTGCTTGATCAGGGAGTTAGACGAGAAGACCTCCAAAGTCCTTTCCAACTCTTTTATTCATTAATCATGTTGCCCTCATCTTCCTTCTTTTTTAAAAAAATTCCATTTATATCCCGCCCTTCTCCGAAGACTCAGGGCAGCTTACAAGCTTAGCAGTAGCCTTCATTCTATGTATATGCCTGCTTATTAGGGCTTTCACACACACCCCCAAGCGGCATTATTACAAAGTCAGCTTAATTGCCCCCAACAATCTGGGTCCTCATTTTACCTACCTCGGAAGGATGGAAGGCTGAGTCAACCTTGAGCCTGGTGGGACTCGAACCTGCACTAATTGCAGGCAGCTGGTGTTACTTAAGGAGGCATTAGCCCACTGCTGCACCAAGGCTCTTATAGATTGTGGGTTTAAAAATGGCATTGCTTTTTTCAATAATATATTTAAATATTGTCTGTTTTGGGGGGGTATAAATAATCAAGGAAAAATGCGTATAAAGACATTTAATAAATTCCTTGGCTGGATTTTGATGTTTACCAGCAGACCAAAAAGCCTATAAATTTCCAGTTAGGATTTCCATCAGTGTTGGAAATTTTAATTGGCACTTTATGGACTTTTGCAGATTTTTAAAATTATGCTTAGATACTTTACTCCAATTCATCCTTATCCACAAAAGGATTTGCAAGTATTACAGGAAACAGAATGGCTGGTATTATTAAAATAGGAGAGGAAGCATGGAATAAAGGCAGTCATTGTGTTCAAAATTCCTAAAGTGCCAGTTATGCCTCATTTTTAAAGTATAATAGCAAAATGCATGATACAAATCACATTCTTTTCCAATGAAGGCACATTTTGTTTGCTGAGAGAAATATTAAACAACATGGGTTTAATATTTTTATACCAAGCCTCTATTCTTTTCTATTTATTCATTACAAATACTTTGGAACTCAATATCACATGCCCTCATTTTTTTTTTAAAAATAAATTCTGTGAAATAATTCAGTGTTTCATCCTGAGATTTATGAATTACAGTTGGCCAGGTCATTTCTGTGATGGGATATACAGTCTTAGTGATATATAATTCCCATATTCCGTGTCTTTGAGAGTGATGTTAAGATACAAAGTCCAGCTTTGCTTATTTTCCCAAATGATTAAAGGACTAGTACTATCATTAGGCAAGGTCATATAAAATTATAAAGTTTCTTTTAAAAAGAGTACCAGGTGTGAAATCAAAATCATCTTTTACCTACAAACAAGAACTCTACAATTGAAAGGAGTCTTGGACCTGCATTTCCCCAAACCCTATCCAATACATCCCTGTGTCAGAATCCATTTATATCACATTTCATAATTGTATAGGTAGAACAACGTGCTATTTCTGGGGATTCTGCCATCTCTCCGAGGGGGGGGGGGAGAGGATGGTTACTAAAGCGATTTTCAAACAACAGGGAATGTTTTAACTGGGGGAGGGAGGGGGACAGACAGGTCTGGATTGTATCTTCATTTACAACTGAAAAGGAAAGCAATAACCATAAAACCAAGGAGAGTTCCCTTTCCCATGGAAGGACCTGACACCTAGCAACTGATGAGAGCCTGACCAAATGGATGAGGGGAGGGGCTGAAATGGGAATGTAGGATTGAAATGTAACTTTGTTAGATTCCGTCTTGTATTCCCACAATCAATTCCATCCTAGTAAACATTTTCCTTTTTGGACTAAACTTGCATCCAAGAGTTCTTATTTCCTAAGATGTGGATTGAGGTGGGTCCTGACACTCTGTCTTTCAAAAGGTGCTTGGAAAGCTTTGCACTAAGATGCACAGCTGTATACAACAATGCCATCCAGTTGTCAAGCAAACCATCATTTTCTTTAGGAATATGGTAGTTGTTGACTTTTATTGATCTTGAAAAGCTAAATAAAATAAAATAAAAAAGCTAAATAGGATCACACTTGGTTAATATTTGTAGGGAAGGCCAGGACTATAAAACAGACTGTGAAACTGAAATATCCAGGGAGCAAGGAATGGTGAACCATTTCTGTATTGTTGCCTGCATGGGTATTTTCATAAAGTTACCAAAAGTTGTCCAAAGGTGCTTTTGCTTTTCATGGATGTAATGTAGTGGGTCCGACACAAGGAAGAGACGCCAGCCGGAGTACATGTTCAGCTCTTTATTGGGGGGGGGGGTAGCGTACTGGAAAACGAGGGTTACCCGGCCTCCTTAAATACCTAGCCAGGTAGGTGGACAGCCAATGGGGTTGGCCCTAGGTTTCCCGCCGAAACTAGGTTTCCCGCCAAAACCGTTCAGGCCAACGCCCCCTGGTGGCTGTTGCTATGCAGGTGCCTGCACACAAAACACCCCTCCCCCCTTAGAGAAGAACCACATAACAACTATAGAACAATATTATAACTATATACACTGTGTGTTAATACAAGGCAACTGTGGGGTGGTCACTTGCACACATAGTCCGCTAAATAGGCAGGCATCCTGTGGGGCCGGGTGGACCGTCTGGGTGTGGCTTGGCCCTGGACTTGGACAGCCGGCTCGTGAAACCTCTGTGCTGGGTTGAGCCAAACTGGTTGCAGGAGGCCCTCCTCCTCTGGTTCCGGTTCTGCATTGTTCCCGGTTGGGCTGGCCTCCCCTGGGGTGTGGCTATCCAGTTGGGCGTGTGTGGTGTACTCAGGGACCCTTCCTCTGAGCTGTTCGATATGTCGCCTTATGTGTCTGTCCCCCTCCACCCCCACGATGTAATATAGGGGTCCAGTTTTCTCAACCACTGTCCCCGGAATCCATGGATGCCCTGCCCCATAGTTCCTTGCCCAGACCAGGTCCCCCAGGTTGAGAACCCTGTTTGCTGGTGATGATGATGCTGATTGTGGCCTGTCCGTCTCTGCTGCTACTCGGTCCAGGTGTAAACGGTCCAGTTTGGTGATGAGACGCCGTCCCCATCGAAGTTCTGCTGGGCTCTTTCCGGTAGCAACGCATGGTGTAGTGTGTTGGGCAAGTAGAAATTTCGCCAGTCTGTGATGCCAGTCCCTGCTGATGATGCACCTGAGTGCGTCCTTGGTCGTCCTTACCATCCGTTCAGCTTGCCCGTTAGTTGATGGATGAAAGGGCACAGAGGTGGCGTGCCTAATCCAATTCGCCTTCAAGAACGCCTGGAAATCAGTAGCGGTAAACTGAGGCCCGTTATCTGATACAAGGATGTCGGGGAGGCCGTGTGTGGCAAAGAGAGCTCTGAGCACCTGGATTGTCCTAGCCGAGGTCATGTTGGGAACAGGGACTACCTCCAGCCACTTAGAGTGGCTGTCCACTACCACTAAGAACAGTTGGCCCTGAAATGGCCCCGCATAGTCAATGTGGATGCGGGACCAGGGTGTGTGTGTGGCCTCCCACCTGTGTACTGGTGCATGGGGCATTTCTGGCCTGGATCTCTGGCACATGTAACAGGCCTTGACCCGTTCCTCAATGTCCTTGTCCAGCCCTGGCCACCAGAGGTAGCTTCTGGCCAGTGCCTTCATCCTTACCACCCCCGGGTGTCCCTCATGTAAGGATTCCAATACCGTGCCCCGTACTGTGGTGGGGATAATGACCCTGCTTCCCCAGAGGAGGCAACCCCTGTGCATGGAGAGCTTGTGACGCCTGGTGAAATAGGCCTGGAACTCAGGCCCCGGGGACTTGTCCTGCCACCCTGTGCAAACCCATGAGTGTACCCTGCTCATGATGTTGTCAGTGGCTGTGTTGCTGGCAATGTCCTTGGCATGAACTGGGCATTCTGGTAATTCCTGCAGAGCTAGGATCTGCGTGGCCGGTGCCGGGTCTGGTTCGGTGGTGCCAAGGGGTAGCCTACTTAGGCCGTCTGCGTGGCCCATCTCCTTCCCTGGCTTGTGCACCAGCTTGCAATTGTAAGCTGCAAGGAAGATGGACCACCAGAACATTCTGGGGGACAGAATTTGGGGCATCTGCTTGTCCATTGTGAACAGGCCCAGGAGTGGTTTGTGGTCTGTGTAGACAGTGAACTCCCTGCTGTACAAATAATCATGGAACTTTTTAATTCCTGCCATGATTGCCAGGGCTTCCCTATCAATTTGGACGTAGTTCCTTTCTGCGCCAGACAGCGTCCTGGAATAGTAGGCAATGGGAATTTGGGCCCCATTAGGCTCAAGGTGACTGAGAACAGCGCCCACGCCATAAGGGGATGCATCGCACGCAATGCATATGGGCTTGGTTTCTATGAAGTGTGTTACTGTGGACTTGTCAGACAGCAGTGCTTTTAATGCCCTAAAGCTTTGCTCATGGACGGAAGTCCAGGCCCATGCTGCCTTTTTATCCAGTAACCTGTGAAGTGGCTCTGCAATGGCTGCCTTGTGTGGGAGGAATGTATGATAGAAATTTAGCAGGCCAAGGAATGCCTGTAGTTCTGCCTTGTTTTTGGGTGTGGGTGCCAGTTTGATTGCCCTCACCTTGGACTCTGTGGGGTGGATTCCCTTGGCATCTACCCTGAATCCCAAGAATTCTGTGGAGGGAACACCTGTGCTGTATTTCTCCCTCTTTAGTTTGAGGCCAGCTGTGCACAGCCTGGATAGTACCTCCTTCAGCCTACCTGCCAGCTCTTCTGCTGATGCTCCTGCAATCAGGACGTCATCAAAATAAGGGCAGACTCCTGGGATGCCCCTGAGTTTTTTCTCCATAATTTCCTGGAAAATGCCAGGAGCTACGCTGATCCCAAACTGCAGCCTGTTCACCCGGAATGCTCCCCTGTGTGTTACTATAGTCTGAATGTCAGCTGTTGCCCTAGTAACCATGAGTTGCTGGTATGCCTGCGCAAGATCGAGCCTTGCAAAAATGGCACCGCCTTGGAGGGAAGCGAGAACGTGGCTGACCGTGGGGACCGGGTAAGCATGCGGGTTTAGGGCGCGGTTCACCGAGCACTTGTAGTCAGTGCAGATCCTTATTTCCCCGTTGGATTTGAGCGGAGTGACGATTGGGGTTTCCCACTCCCCCCCATCTACGGGCTCTAAGATTCCCTGGGCCACCAGCTTGTCCAGCTCACACTCGATTTTGTGTTTGAGTGCAAAGGGGACTTGCCGCGGCCGGACCCTAACAGGGGGAATGTTCAAGTTAAGCTTGAACGAGATGGGTGGCCCTGTGTACCTGCCCAGCATCCCATCAAAGACGTCTGTGAACTCCTTGCAGACGGCCTCGACAGAGTCTCCCTGAATCCGGTGTATCCCAGAGACTGTGATTCCCAGGGCCTCAAACCAGTCTAGACTGACCAGGCTGGCTCTCCGGCCCTCTACCACTACAACCTCCAGGTGCTCTTCGCGACCCTTCAACCCTACCACAACGGTAGCCTCCCCCCTTACCTTGACTGGCGAATTCTGGAAATCGGTCAGGGTTAAATTTGTAGGCCATAATTTAATCCGCTGCTTGCTCCGGCTATTAATATAGTTAAGGGTCTCGTCTGAAATGATGGAGACCGCGGATCCGGATTCAAGATCCATGCTGCAAGGAACGCCTTGCAAGCGGAATGTTAATCTAATTTTGGGTTTGAGCAGCCGGTGGCTACCCTTGTGGTTAATGGCCAGCCGGCTCTCAACATAGCCAATTCGTGTTTTGGTCGGGGCCCCAGTACCTTTGAACAGCGACTCCTCCAGTTGTAGCTCGTGGATCTCTTCTCGGGGGCGGCAGCTATGACAGACCGTGGCTATGTGGTCTGTTTTCTTGCAGGCCCGAAACGTGGCCGACCGGAACTTGTAGAGGCTGTGCACGTGGTTTCCACCACACCCTGCGCACTTCTGCGGGTTGGTAGCGTTGCTGGAGGGCCTGGGCTTGTCTGGGCATCTGCCTCGATGGTCGGGAGTCGACTTCCGCTGGAGGAGGTCGATGCTTTGCTCATCTTCAGCCATGGCAACGTGCCAGTGGATGCTGGCTGCCTGGCTGCCAGTTCTGGTCTCCTGGACTTCTTGGACGGCCCCGCAGGCTGCTTCGTGGGCCAGGATGGTGTCTTCGGCTTCCTGGAGCGAAACCTCCTCTTTTTTGAACAGGCACTCTTGCAGCTGCCTGTCTCGTAGGCTGTAAACCAGCCTGTCCCGTAGCCGCTCCTCCAAGTTCGAGAACTTGCAGGCAACGGCGTCTTCTCGTAGGGTGGCGAGGAACCGGACTCGTCGGGGCGCTAGTCCCTTTTCTCAAACTGCGACCTCGCGGCCAATTTGGACTGCCAGGGTCGGAAGTTGGCGTTGAGCTTGGCAACAAGGTCCTGGTAAGAGACTGTATTGATGGCTTCTGGGGCGAACAGGTTTGCGGTGATCTCTAGGAGTGCGGGTCCCCCGATGCAGAGCAGGGCTGGCGCCTTCGCGCCATCCTCCAAGATCTGGTTGAACCACATGTACAGTTTGGCGTGAGCCAGGTACCGGGCCCATGTCTCGGGGCGGTGGGTGTTGAATTCGCAAGGTTGTCCGGCCCGTGCCATTGTCCCGTCAGTCATCACGGCGTGTGGTTCCGTTGTTAGCGTGGCAGCCTGAGCTGGTGTCTCATGGCAGCCAGTGGCGGTGGCTGGTGGTCGCGTAGTGGGTCCGACGCAAGGAAGAGACGCCAGCCAGAGTACGTGTTCAGCTCTTTATTGGGGGGGTAGCGTACTGGAGAATGAGGGTTACCTGGCCTCCTTAAATACCTAGCCAGGTAGGCGGACAGCCAATGGGGTTGGCCGTAGGTTTCCCGCCAAAACTAGGTTTCCCGCCAAAACCGTTCAGGCCAATGCCCCCTGGTGGCTGTTGCTATGCAGGTGCCTGCATACATAACAATGGATGAGAAGCGAAACATCTTCAAGCAAAACAAAGAAAGTCCAGTTGCCTCTTGAAAAAAAAACCACCTTTGAGACAACCATGACCTGGATAACTGAGAACCTCCACAGATATTTACCCAACGTTTTGCTCAACTCAAAGGAAACTCTTCCTTTATACATTTAGTTGCAGTACTGTCTTTTAAACACATTTGTGAAAGTGAAGCACCAGAGTCTAAGAACTTGGCTTATGAATGAATTTACTTTTTCATTCTTTTAAAATGATATTTTCTGTATGCTTATGCACTTACCTCTACATAAGAGAAGGCAAAAATGAACTGCGTTTATGTTGTATTTATTCATAACTGAAATATTCCTTCAGCATTCTCTATTTCAGGGGTCCCCAACACTCGGTCTGTGGACCAGTACTGGTCTGTGACTTGCCAGCAACTGGTGCACACAAACAAGCAAAGTCCCATCCACAGGATGCAGGCAGCATACAAAACCATGCCTCCTCTGGTCTGCGGAAAAACCTCTCTTCAAGGAACCTGTCCCTGGCACCCAAAAGGTTGGGGACCTCTGCTCTATTTGATTTCAGCAATAAAATTAATGATACACCTTAAAACATTTCTGTCAATATTTGAGTTCAGTGGGGTTTTTTTTCCCAAAATCTACGAATAATGTTGGTTGT
The DNA here is from genome assembly GCF_947247035.1 of Vipera ursinii. NCBI lineage: Eukaryota > Metazoa > Chordata > Lepidosauria > Squamata > Viperidae > Vipera > Vipera ursinii. The sequence goes on along the minus strand of NC_139512.1, from coordinate 259,644,041 downwards.
AATAGAACCAATTAAAGTCCTACCATGCTGGTTTCAGTTTACCAATTTTACAACAAATGTCCATATACTATTAAAAATGAAAAATGAAAGCCTTCTTCCAATGTATTCTTGTTACTGGTAATTGTGATACATTATATGTATTAATAGTAGCAGTGCATTTGTATGTAATAATTGCCAAAAGAAATATAACATAAAGCATAGGGAGGATAAATATTAGTATATATATATACATATGTCACGTATATTATAAACACAGTGGGGAAAAACTGTAGGAACACTTGGCATTACAACTTTTAAGTAGCTAAAAGATTCTTAACAGATTACTTGTTTGGCTGGATTTGTTTTTTTATACTTCTCTTCTACCTTGATTTTATATTCCAAAACTTATAGTTTATTTACTAACCTATTAAGGAAGGTGTGATTTGAGTGGAAAGTACTAAGGGAAGAAAAATATTCATTTTCTTAAACTTTTCTAGATTCCTAAACAAATATTTAGTAATATCAGGTAGAATCAATGGACACTTTGAAAGGAGCAATAATGAGGACAGAAAGAGAAAGAATCAAAGATTAGTCTACCTTAAAAGACATTCAAGGCAGCATGCCCTGAAAAATGGCAACTATGTAAGAATGATCTCATTGCTGTCCAGAACCATCTTTTGCTATAAAGTCTTTGCTGTAAAAAATAAGAATGTGAAGGTGCAGTTAAGGGAGGGTTTAATTCAATGGTGGGATTCAGTCAGTTGGCACCATTTCGGCAGAACCAGTAGCTAATTTTTTGTTGCCCAGGACTAGAATGGATTTCTGGAAGCGGCATCCACACAGAGAACTGGTCGTTCACATATTTGAATCCCACCACTGGTTTAATTTCCCATTAGATAATGGAAGAAAGTGAAGTGTTATGCCTCTTATTTTGACTCTAGGCACAAATATCTGCAATGCCTCACAATATGTTCCCATCAATCTGCTCCATTCCAATTCCCGTAATATCATTATACCAACATTTTTCAAAGTCATCTGTCTCTTCTCATAGAAACAGCTTATGTATGCATCTGTACTTTCAAGAGAGAAGACTTTGTGCTTTATTGCGTGTCTGGAAAAAGTATTATTATAAGTTAAATTGTAAAATACCGATTTGGGGAATTCCTGGGCACGTGATAGAGGGCGTATCTATGGGAGTGAGTATGGATATGGTTTCTTATAATGAACTACTTAGATTGCAAGGGAATGATTGGCAACTTAAATCATTAGAGGAGTTAAGACAAGAAAACATGTTACTCTTGGTTTCAATATACCCAATTGAAAGCTAGGTGGAAGTCAGATCAAAAGGTTGGCATCACAATTACAGATCAAAATTTAGTAAAACAAATTAGAGATTTAAATTGTGCACATATAAAGAGGATATATAATGCTTTAATCGAATTGGACTCGGAAACGGAACTGGTTAAAGACTGTATGATAAAGTGGGCACAAAATATTCAGGAACCAATTTTGTTGGACACCTGGGAGATAATTTGGGTCAGAAATGTTAAATTTACTCAGGCTCAAAACTTAAGAGAAAATTTTTATAAAATGTTTTATAGATGGCATCTGGATCCCAAGAAGTTGTCCAACATGTATCCTAATGTACAGTCTAAATGTTGGAGATGTGGTAGTTTAGAAGCTACCTATTTTCACATGTGGTGGACTTGTAGAAATATAAAAGCTTTTTGGATCAAAATTTGGTGGAACATTCAAAAGATTTTTAAGAGAAAGATAAAGTTTTCTCCGCAATTGTTTTTATTGGGTATTGTTGTAGATTGTGATGCTAAAGAAACTAACTTGATGTTGAACATGATAACAGCAGCACGGTTACTGGTGGGACAATATTGGAAGAAGGATAGTTTGCCCACTATAGAAGAATGGGTGTTTAAAGTTTCGAATCTTGCAGAAATGTCTAAGATTTCTGCTTATTTGAAAGATCATTCACAGGAAAGATATATTTCAGTTTGGAGGAGATGGATAAATTATATTCAGAACAAATATGGGACTAAAAAGTTCCATTTAGCTTATGAGTAGATTTTAGTGGGATATTGTTATTGGTACTTTGTTTGTAGTTATGTTAAAGGGGAGTTAAAGCACATTATGAATTTGGTTAATTGTATATTATGCATAATTTTTATTTAGAATATGATTATTGTAACTATAATCCTGCATTTAGCTCTGGGAAGTGGGGGGGGGGAAGTGGGCGGGTTTGGGGTGGGAGGGATTTGGGGATATATTGTAAAATTTTGTTTTTGTAAAACTCTTTAATAAAAAAAAAGAGAGAAGACTTTGCATGAACATCAATTTAATTTATTTATTTATTTATTTATTTAGTTATATTTATATACCGCCCTATTCCCTGAGGACTCAGGGCGGTTTACAGGAAATTAAAAAATCCCAAAATACAAAAATTAAGAACCAAATTAAAAAATATTAAATTAACCCTGTAGTCAGTTAAAAAGAACCCCAAATTAAAAATTCCTCCTCAGTCTGGGCCCGAGAGCTCGAAGAGCCAGGTCTTCAGGCCCCGGCGGAATGATCGAAGGTCGGGGGCAGTTCTCAGCTCCACCGGCAGCTGGTTCCAGAGGGCAGGCGCTCCCACCGAGAAGGCCCTATCCCTGTATATGATAAGACATAATAACTCTTATGTCTTATCATATACAGTGCATGCAACAACTAGCATGCCAGCATTCATTCAATGATGAAATCTCTTGCAATAGAGGATAACAACTCAAGGGACAGCCCCAGCTACGTTCCTGGTTCTCCTGACTCTTTGTGCAAGATATTGTTATTCTAATGACACAGCCTCAGTTAAACAGCCAGCATAGTGAGGCGGATAAAGTCCTAGTTATTTTTTAGACTAGAACAGGGGTAGGCAACCTTGGCTCTTTTATGGCTGGCTCAGGAATTCTGGGAGTTGAAGTCCACAAGTCATAAAAGAGCCAAGGTTGCCTACCTCCTGGACTAGAAGTAAGGAAATTTAAGGTCAGTCCTCCTTAGCCGTAAAGCTTTCTTAATAGTTGTAACCATTCTCTTTCCCTCTACTTTATTAACTGATATCCATATACAGTATGAAAACTGTGTTATGTATATTGTTCTTAATTCCTTGATAATAGATAGGATATGGATATGGATATATTAAAAGCAAACAGAACAGAGCAGGAAGGAGACTGAAGAATGATTCTTAAGAAACATAATGGATTTGGGTATGTACAGTTGGTTCTTCTGCTAGTCAAATAAAAGATCAGAACAACGTTGTGCTGGCATTAATTCTGAGATTATCTAACATGTTTTAAGCTTTACTGAAATAAGTAAGAAACATGAAAGCTTAACTGAATTGCTGGATCTGATCAGCTGTTTGTGTCTAGACACCGATTTCTCCCAGCAACTAATTAAATGTATATGATTAATCCATTAGTAGAACAATTGTTTAAGATCTTTCTGTTGCTACTACTGTTCAGATGAATGGCATTTAGAATGCATTCACTCAAGAATAATGTCTTTGTAATGTATTGATGAGAGCTATTGATATCATCACTTAATTCTCCATGAAATTGCCTAATCCTTTTCAAAACTAAGTTGATGGCAAGTATGACACATTTTCATACTGAATTGCATGGTTTAGCCATGTTATTTATTTGCAGCTTTTTATGTCTTGCTAGGTTATTATATATAAAAATAAAACATAAAAATATGAAAAATACAAAACAATCATAAAATAAAGAATGCATTAAACCAAACTAAAAACAAGAAATGTAAATCAATAAAGCACATTTGTAAAATTGAAAAACTGAGAGAAAAAAGGTTTTGAGACAGTGTTGAAAATGGTAAAGTTTCTAGATGAATCGCCCTCCCTATTTCTATTAAATCTTTTTAACAATTCTTATTTGCGCCTCATTGGACAAGTAAATTCAGTAAACTTTCTTTACATTTACCATATTTCTGAGTCAGGAGAAAAAAAAATCCTTCAGATAATATCCAAGATATTGAATATTGAAGGTTAATATCAAGCACTTTATTATCATTCTAAAATGGATTTGAAGTTGACATAAGCAACAGTGTCCTGTGGTATAATGAGATGGTGTCTTATCAACAATTTCACAATTTGTTTTCTGAAAGTTCCATGGATAACATGTTTACATTTTATACCAATGTTGGGAGGGCAGATATTGCTGAATTATAGCATTCTTTATCATTGGCCATTTTGTCTGCAACTTATGGAATAGCATTTCAGTGGTTCAAACCAAGCAAAGTTACTAGGCATGGATGATACAATTTTTGTGGACTTTGTTATCCTTTTTTGCTTTTAGCACTCTAAAAGTTAATGTTCATGACCAACTTGGTTCTTTCACTACTCAGTTGTAACTCCAGATTACATATGAACAAGTTGCAAAGCACTCTTCCCAAATCCCAATACAGATCCTTGAGGATCTCATTTCTTACATGATTTCAATATGAGATTTTTCAATTTAGTCCATCTTGTTCTTTAACCAGCTACTAGTCCTTCTGGTTCTTATTCATACTATTGCTGACTGTCAGCCCTTCAAGACAGATTAGGCCAGAAAAGGATTCCACAAGAAATCTTCTTTGATAATATTTCTCTAATAAATCAATTCTTTTTGATACAATCTGTAGTATGCATTACAGTACTAAAGAGTTGAAATCTTGACAATGTTTTCCTTTTCTTCTTTCTTACATCAAAGATAATCAAGGTGGAGTCAGTTTAAGTTTCTTTCTAATGCCTTCTTCCCTTCCTGGGGTTAATTCATGTTTTGCTAACAGTCTCCACACGCTTTCTCCAAGTTCATCTCTGTGGTTGGTCTACTTTGGCTCAGAAACCTCTGAAGAGGGATTTTGTCAGAAAGTTCTGAAAATCTGAAATAAATCCTACAAGACAGTAAGAGATGCAAAGAGCAAGCATACAAGGAGGCATTGATATTTTTATTTAACATTTGCATTGTTAAAAATACTACAGTTTTAAAATATATAAAACATTAAAAATAGCCAGGGACAAAGTTAATTTGTTTAATTCCAGGAGAGTTTAAAGGGTGCTAAAGAAAGATCAGGACATTGTGAAAGATATAGTCCAGGTATTTATGTATGAACTGAAATTTTGAGAAAAAGAGGTTTGTAGGATTGAGAAAAATAGTAATAACAAGCTACAATTGTATGTTGCAGAGTGTGATAAGAAAGAAATGAGACATAAATGTTAATTTCTAGAACATATAAATGAATTACAAATAAAAACACAATCCATTCAAGAGTTCTTGAAAACTTATTTCTGAGGTATATTAAACGTTTAATTTGTCTCTGAATTAGTTGGAGTCTGCCTTGTGTTTTTATTTAGTATATTGCTCAACGTTATGGGGTAGTTGTTAATTAAAATTTATTAATCAACAATAACAAAAAAGCCTATGTCAGTGCCTATTCATTGCCTAACACACTATTGAAACTGGAAGTAACTAATCATTTTTGATGTGTTATTTCCAGTGAATGATATGAAGCAATGCACCTTTTCTTTAAAAAGTACATCTTTTCCCCATCTCTTTTCTTATCTGTCTTCCTTATAGAACAACAATCAATGAACTGGTTAAACCAGGGCTTTTCAACCTTTTCACCCATTGTACCACTTTTAGGATTTGGCAACATCCGAGTACCACCAGTCACCTAGCAAGGTGTCAAAAACTTGATGACCCCCTCCAAAAAGGAAAAGAGTGATGAAGTACAGGTAGTCCTTGACTTACAACAGTTCACTTAGTGACTGTTCAAAGTTAAAATGGCACTGAAAAAAGTGCCCCCCAAGCCACAGCCGAGCAAGACACCTGCCTGCCCGCCCGGCAGCGCTCTTCCTCCTGTCTGAGGTTTTCATTGTTGTGAGCATTTCTGTTGAGGAGTGGCAGCAGGGGTGGAGGGTGGGTGTTTGGTTTTTATTCCCTCCGTCTACTGGGTGGTTGCAGCAGGTTTTGGTCACTTCACATGATCCTGGGACACTGTGACCATCATAAATATGAATTAGTTGCCAAGCATCTGAATGTAAATCACAAGACCCTGGAGATGCTGCAACATTCCAGCTGATTGGCGCTTCTGGGCTCAGAAGCGCCAGAATCAGCGCCAAGCTCCATCTGAAGCCTGGCGCTGATCCTGACAGCCCCGAAGAAGTGCTGATCCTGGTGCTTCCGCTGAGCCCTGACAGCCTTGTAGCCCTGTAGCTCCAGCCATCTCTCTCTCAGGCTTGTGCGGTGCTGCCACTGGTTCAGCTCATTCCCCTACTTCACTACCACTTTTCTAGGATGGTCGCGTACCACCTGCCAGGTGCCAATGTACCACAGGTGGTACCCGTACCACTGGTTTAAAAGCCCTGGGTTAAACGTCTATGGAGAGTCTTAATCATCCAGGTCACACTAAGGTGATTTTCAAAAGGTAACTGGACTTCCTTGTTGTTGTTTTTTTCCCTTGAAAACATTTCACTTCTCATCCAAAAAACTTCATTTCTCAGTTCTTCAGCTGAGAACCTCCATAGATATGATTAAAAGAACAGGTAGTTGAAAGCTAAATCATGTCTGTGCAGAGTAACAATATAGCAAAGCACTGTGGTATAGCATGCGGGAAATAAATCTAATGCTCAAGGAGAATAATTATGGTTGTACCAAAGAAGAAAATAGCTTTTGTTCATGCTGCATATGAAAGGGCAAAAAATTGGCAGGGGTAATAGTAACAGAATGATGGATGGAAAGGCCTGTCTTAGAATGCCAGTAATCCTAACCACTGACTTTAAATTTGCAACTGTCTTGAATTTCTTCAGACATATTCCTAATCAAATTTTAGCTAAACATTTACTTGATTTGAATATCCTAACTCTTCCTATGCCAAAAATTTTACTTCCCCAAAATAACCACCCATAAGCAATATCGTATCATATGCATGCTTTGTGTTAGTGCTGAACATAGAAAAACTTCCATAACTGAATTGTTCATAAATTAATACACTCTATTACTGACATTACTTGTATTTTTTTATGTAAACAACTTGCATACATAGAACCAAGAAAATAAAGTCACTGCATCTTGGGAAATGAATGGCATGACAGCAGATGGAGAACAGGGCAAGCATAAAACAGGGCCAAGAAGCAAACAGTTTTCTTGAAAGCTTTCATTACCTCTTCCAATGTTTCCCCAGAGCAGGGCTGCAGATATTGGAATCCTAATCAATCAAAATTGTAACACTGAGTTGTAGCCAAATATGAATAAAATATTTCACATCATACCTGCTTTTCATCATTTCCCATACATAACACACCATGGGAGACGAACAAATTGTCTTCATCATGTTGAGTCTCAGTTCTTATTATATAGCTATATGTCAAGATAATTTAATAAAGAGATACCTGGGACCAGTGACTTCTCCAATTATATGGCCTTCTTTATGCAAGACTCTGCAAAAACATGCCATCACAGATAGAACAGGAGCAATGTACACATCCAAATTATTAGATGTGAAACTATCTACATGCAGGAATTTTTATATAAAGATCTCTGGGGGAATGGATTGCACAGAGATTTTTTTAACTTTCAAAAGGAAGTGTGGGAGAGGAATCTAGAGTTTTACATAGAATTTAGTTCAACTTTCCACAATGTAATATCCTCCAGATGCATAGTACCACAACTTAACTCCATCACATCAAGCCAGCACAGTTATATATATTAATTGTAGTGCATTTTTACATAATTTGAGATTTCTGGATGACTAGAGGTTAGAAATAGAAACAATTTCCGAAAAATCCAAATTATTATTCTCTTAAAAATCTATTTGGTTGGGTTTTTAAAAAGGAAAAAAGTATGATGGATAACTGATATATACAGCAATAAACATATACGTATTATATTGCCTTCCAAATTGTAGATGATAAGTGTATTTTACTTGCAACAATTGTTAGTTTGTGACTGACTGAATATCAAGTCTAGGCCGCCATTATAGTCAATAAGAGTTGTATAGAACAAATAATGTGAGAGTATGTATAAATTTGACATTTCAATAAAAATGTACAGGAGAATATGTCTTTGATTGTCTTCAATGTCATTCTATTTAATACTGCAAATATAATACTGTTATATTGAAAACCTAGGTGCTAAAGGTCAAAAAGCATAATGATTAATGGAAGAAAAATTAGGGGAAAGATCTCTAAATCATAAGGTGTGCAAGGCAGAGCTGAAGGAGCTGGGTGTGTTTAATTCAGAGAAAGTAAAATTAGAGGATAGAGATCTAAAGTATTTAAAGAAGAAAGCCATCTGAGTTTCTTATGGTAGGTTCCTTACAAGACTGCAGAAATGATAGATGCTAGGAAAGTTTTGGAAATATGGGTTTTTCTAGAAATATGTCCAAATAACTACAAACACAAGCTATGTAGAAATGGGCAAGAGAAATTGATGAATGAGGTGCATTTTCCAACTCTAAAGTCATGTTCTTCCTATTTTTCATTGAGTAATTCCCAGGATGTATGAAATTATGATCAGATGTGGTACCATGATTAGAATTGTGGGAGGTAATTGTTATATTAAGTACCTCTATAATGGACATCAGCATAATATGGTTCAATTTTTCTTTATTGTAGTAATCTGGTTTTGAGTTTCTGTAATTATATAAATTGCAGCTGCTGCATTTTTATTTATTTGTATCCTGGCTATCCTCCAAGAGCTCAAAGAGGTGATATACATACCCCACTTTTATCTCATTCTTTTCTTCCCATACCAATCCTGTGGAATATGCTGGACTGAAAAATAACAACTAACCCAGGACCACCCAGTGAGGGTTCATGTTAAGACCTAACCTCAACTAGTCTACTTAGTAAAAATTCAGTGCCTCATCATTACATAGTGAGAGATTGTCTGACCATGATACATTAACTGAGTATGTCGATCTCAGATGTCCTATAGAAGAAATTGATTTATGTACCCAGAGATATAAATGCACAGACATTTTCAACTTAGCAGTCTACTTCTTGAAGTCTCATTCTTTTTGGAGTCTTGGACTTGCTGTTCCTAAAATTTCCAGCCCAACTGGAATTCTTTGGAGGAAGAAGAAGAATTGGAAGATGGCCAAATTTTTGTCATTGGAATCTTATGCTAAAAATCTAAGTACCGTATTTGAACTATAGTATTGATTGTAAAGTTATATGTCTATGGAAATTCTCAGTCATTCAAGTCATGGTTGTCCCAAAGCTGCTTTTTCAAAAGGCAAATGGAATTTCTTGTTTTTCTTTGAAGATGCTTCACTTTTCCTCCCATTCTCCAGCATCCATTCAGATCTGAAGAAGCTTCTTGGATGAGAAGTGAAACATCTTCAAAGAAAACAAGAAAGTCCAGTTGCTTGTTGAAAAAGCACCTTTGGGACAATGCAAACTTATGTTTCACCTAGTCTGAGTAGAATCCAGAATGTAAGGTTGAAAGAAGCTTCTAGTTAGAATGGGAAAACACAGGACAAGGAAAGACTGTTAATTTAATGGTCCATTATTGCACTAACTACAATATAACATTTCTAAAAATGGCAGCTGCTGATCAGCGAGAACCTAGGAACCCAGCAACATAATGGCTGAATACAGCAGCATAAGCCACTGAAAGACAGGGAACTAGCTAGCCACTGCAGTCACTGGGGCTGTCATTGGGTCAGAAGGAAGCACTGCTGTTCTACTGTTTGAACAGTATTAAGTTGGCTTAAATAGGAAAACTGAGGTTTTGAAACAGATTAATCAGGCAGGGTTGGTGATCCATACTGGTGATAATGCAAGTGAAGGTGCAAATGTGCCCTTTAACTTAGTTTCTAAATTGGAAGCAGGGCTACATGGGTAGTGTTATGTATTGGGCTCAAATGTAATACCACATGGGTAGCTGGAGCAGCTAACGGTTCTCCAGCAACCCAGACTACAAGTCTCCAGTGCTGCTATTGGCTGTCCCTAGGTGGCAATGGATGCTTCAAACCTATTGGCTGCTGCCTAGGGGCTAGACTATAAATTGCGGCTAGTTACAGCTCAGTTCTCAGTTCACACTCTGCAATCAATAAACCATGAGTTTGCCTGAACTCACTTGCCTCACCTTCTTTCCTGCGCCAAAGAAACCAGTACACAACAGGTAGTCTTTGACTTTCAACCACAATTGGAACTGGAATTTCTGTCAGTAAATGATGTGCTTTCTAGTTGTAGCTATGAAGATGAAACTTGCTGAAGATTCCGCTTGCTGGAAAATCCATGTAATTTATAAAAAGGACCAGATGTAATGCATAGACTTTTAAATGACAATCAGATGGGAAGACTAGGGAGAAATAAACAAACTTGAACAATGGCTTCAATTTTTTCAAACATCATAAATGAAAAATGAAATGAAAAAAAATTCTAGCTACTTTAGCCCTTCTTTTTGGCTCAAAGCATTTTCAACAAGTTTCTTAGAGATTTGAAGCACAGTCTAGATGACTATTTGTTAGGAATATTGTAGAATGGTTTTCTTTTATGAATAGAGAGGTTGGAGCAGATGATCTTTAAGGTTCTTCCAGTCTTATAATTTCATTCCTCAGGGACGCTCCTGAATTTTCACATTTGTGTGGATGCGTACATGTGAGTGTATGTGTGTCATGTTTACTATTTTTAGATCTAAAAAGTGGTATAAGCACTTTCAATCTGAATTTGCACTTAAAACTGCAAGAAGGAAAATCCTCTTCAAAATATATTAGTTTATTTCTTCTTATGTTCTTGGAAGTCTCTGACCTTTCTCTGGAACTGATATATTTCCATTTTTTTAATCCTCTTTTTTTTCTTGGCTAAGGCAGCTGGTGAACCAGCCAACCCTGCTTTGTGGCTAGATCCTCAGCTTCAAACGTGGCCAGGCCCATCTTATGTTGGCATGATATGCAACCTGTCCTGACTCTTTCCTTGTTCTGGAATCAAGAAAAATGGAGCTCCACCCTTCCATTATCTAACATGTCAAGAACACAAACACAGTGCAAATAATATTTTTTTCTTTTTCATCAGAAGGGGATGAATTTTGCCAGCAATTTAGAGCATTATGAAGAATTGAGACATGCCACATTTCACATAAAGAAATGTCAAGTGTTTTAAGTTACTTTCCTTCAAATTGAAGTGTGGTTTATTAAAGTGCCAATAGAGCCTTTACATTTCACCAGAATGGGCTATGATTTGTGGGAAAGCTAGAACATTATTAGGATATGAAGTATGCCAAAAGTTATAGAAATTAATACAGAAGTTTCTTCATGGCACAGTACTGCTTAATCAAGCCACTCCTATAGTATTCTCCCCACTTACCCACTCCTGAAGTAAGTGACAGCCTGATTGCACTATACCATCCTCTGACTCTGATGAGATTGCCTAAGATACTAAGACATGTGGGAACATGTGGATACATGCACAGCCCTACGAATAAAAGCATATTGACACAATTGACATGCTGCCTAAAAGGTCAAAAGACAAGGAAAGTGATGCAATTGTATTGTTATTTAAAGTTTTGCTCAATGGAAAGCAGAACTGAATTAATTTTTGGAAGGAATGAGGGAAGTGGACGATCTATAAAGTAGTAAAATAGAAAGATTACTGTCCTTAAACAAAGTAAAAAAAAATCAAAATATAAGATCCTGAGACAGGAAAGGATGGTGAGGAGGAAGTGGAAGAGAGGAATGGAAAAATTGGATGAGCAAATTAGCTAAAGTGAAATAAAAAAATAAATTGTTAGGTCATTTGTAGTAGATCACATATTCGGAATCACTCAAATAGGATGACAGGGTGACAATCAGATACAACTGATGAGGAGAGAGATTTGTTTCTCTCTCTCTTTGCCATCTTTCTCCAGAGGGAAAAATGGCAAGATAGAGTATTATATTGTCTTGAGCTCCTGAAAGAAAGGTGTGAATGCATTGTTGATCACAAATACAGAAAAACACACACTTCTACAAAGGACTTTGAAATAATGATGGGACAAATTAGAGATGTCTTGTCCATTTTAAATGGGTTGACAAAAATCACCCTGAAATTGCTTTAATCTTGTTCTGAGTTCAGGCTTTTTCCTCAGTGATGTCATAATCTTATCCTTAAGCCATCATTGTAAGATAGAAGTCCCCCCCCAACTTTATGAGATAGTAGAATCATGGAAACTTGAAAGATTTTTGAAATGATGGGTAAGTATAGTTCAATCCTAGTTAGGATATTAAAATGTCCATGAGACATATTGAATTTCAGTGAAGAGCTGCTATACTTCCATACTGCTGTACTTCGGCAAATGACAAAAGTGTCACATAGAAGTTCATATCGCTGGTGGGCTATATAGACCAGGTTAGAGTTCATTTGACGTTCTCCTAGTTTATTCCAGCCAAGATAAGTGCACTCATTTTCACGCAGATTTACCTGGGAGTAAATTCCATTCATTAATCGTGTATAGCCTTGATTTGCATGCATTTATTTGTTTCTTTATTAAATTTAGAAAGCTGCACAACTCCAGGAATTTCATATTCTAATAAGGGAGTCTTTACTACATCCTTAATCCTCCCAGTGAAATAGGAGATTCAAAACCATTCATCTTTGGTTGGATTGCATCCACACATTCTACTGATTCAGCTAAACCTGTATCCTTTCTTCATTAGATGTATATTTTTATAAGATACTTTCAAGGGAGAGAGTAAGATAATTCAAATACCGTCAGGCTGCTTATTTATCTTTGAATCATCCCATTTCACCCTCTCACAAGAGGCCTTATTATTAAAGCAGCCACGAGATCTTGCATTTCTATGAAAATTCTAATATTTTTTTTCATTCCTTAGCGCTTCAAGGCTTGCTATCTTTTTAAAAAGTCTGTAGCTTTTTTCTTCCTGCTGGGCTTAATGATGTCTGAATTCAATAACCTCATAAACAGCTTTATTGCATTCCTATCTTGGCAGAATTAAATGATCAAAATTAAGTCTAAAATAGCAATATCGTTTAAAGGCTAAGTACAATATGCACTGATAATTAAAAACAACAACAGTTGGCTAGAATAGCTTTAATTGTATTCATGAGACCAGGGGGGAAAAAAGCTTTTCTGCCTCAAAGTATAAACAGGGATTTTTATTATGTTTGTGAGGCTAATACTTTAAAGATAATTAATTTTCCCTTATCGAAATGTTGTTGACGTTGTTTCAGCCTACATCATCACACTGTTAAAATAACTGCAAAATGGTCATCTCAGGATTTATTAACTGACTGAGTTAAAAATGCTTGGTACAGGATGGTGTCACAATGCAGTTCAGGAGCCACAATTTATTTTGAAATGGAAAAAAATGTTCCCATAAATCTGGAAATCTCCCAAACCCCTTTTAAAATAAGACTTTGTATGAAAAGTTTATTTTATGAGCACTGAAATTTGAAGAACAAAGTGTTTGGTTATCCTGAAGTGTCTTCCTTTATAACTTCTGTTTGTTTTTTGTCTCCTGGGAGAAAGTAAAAGAGAAATCTAAGTTTTTCAGTTAGTTTGGTTAAACTGTGGAAGAAATTTCCGGGCACATAATCACATTTTTACCATTTCAAATCTTTTGTGTTTAATCATAGCTTGATATCTGAAGAAGAGCAAATGTGAAAGGATCATTCTTGCTACATCTTTTGAGGATGATTTATTTTTTATGTTAGATGTTCTTTACCAACCATCAATATACATTGCTGGCTCAAATGGTAAAATATATACTGTTAAACATCACTTGTATATATCAGGGTTTTTATGAATCTCTCATACATGTTGCCTTCCACCTCTTCCATCTTTTCTCATACTGTAGAGCACCCTTTAAAAGGAAGGATGAGAAAAATAGGCTGTATTAGAAGTGTCTAAAAGCAATTTCTTTTAAATTAACTGAGAGAAAATAAAATAAAACAGCAACATTTTAAGAGATTTGGAAGATTCAGTGAGCTTGATCACTGAGACAGAAATAATTATGAAAATGGCATGAAAAAAAAACATTCAGAAACCAACCCATAAGCTCAGAGAATGAAACTTCAACCTCATCCTACAGGCAAGCTACAGATATTCGCCACTATTGCAAACATATAGTAGTAGCCAAAATTGTGGAAACCATTTGGGAAAAGTGTATTTTTGAGGTTTGATGGCTAATAACACCACTTTTTTGGAGTAGTACTATAAAAGTATATATCAATGGAAATATAATTTAATCAAGAATGTAAAGCAACAAAGTTATTACCTGTACTGTATTCCATGAAAAGCTATAGCCAAATAACCAGAAAAAGGAAGCACAACTTGCTTAGGTTGATATCAGGTAGCTTTCCTTCATCTGATTGTAGCCAATGAGCATGAGGGTTTAGAGAGCCAATCAGGTGTCATCTTGTTTTGGCAATGAGCCAATCAGACCACAGTAGGATTCAGTTATTGATGTCATGTATTGAAGCTGAGAGGAGGACATTTGTCAGTGTGTTATCTGATCGCTATCAAGTTGGTTGGGGTTTTTTTGTGTTCTTTCATTTAGTGAGCTTGTAAAATGTAATAAAATTAAAGCAACGATGCAAAGAGTTAACTGTTTGCCCAGAAAGCGAAGTAAAATAGTATTATTAAGTGAAGAAGGCTACAGTTATAAAGAAATTAGAAGAAAAATTGGTGGAAACTTAACCAAAGGTGGGATTTCTACTGTACACTTTTCCCAAAAGGTTTCCACAATTTTGGCCACTGCTGTAGAATGAGATTAGTGAAAAGCGGTTTTGTTTTCCCCATCGTAGGAAACTATATTAGTCAGAGAGAGACGCTTGTGAGCTTATTGTCATCATTCTCTTTTACCTGATATGACCTCAGAGTCTGCAAACTAATCAAATGCACTTTTTCTTTCCACTGTAGGATTAAAGAATGGACACATAGGCATCTGTGGCCAAGGGATGCCTTAGGATCACTTCTCACAACAAAAGTACAAAGGAGTCTCCTAAAAAATCCTGCATAGTATAAAGCCTCTTTCATTTCTCCATTGTACAGATAACTTTACCATGATATTTAACTTCAAGCTTCTTACACAAATATATCTGTTGAAATAAAAACTGACATTTTTCTGACAAATTTTTACCCTTTATGTTAAGTAATCATTAATGTATTCAACATTGGTAATAAAAAAACCCCACATCATCGATATCACTGTCCTTCAGTTGAGTTGATCTCTTTTTTTTTTACATTTCTGGTTTGTTTCCATAGTAGTTGCTCCTTAAGTAATAGTCAGACCTGACACAACCTTTTTTTCCAGACTAGAAGGATTTTAAATCTTCCTCTTTAGCCACTGCTTAAGTCGTTCCTTCTTTCCAGCAGGGTTACATGTTTTCTCAGGGATTACTGCTTTCTCTGACTAATCCACATAATTAAATACTTTCCTCGCTTCTGATTTGTTAACCCAATATTTGTTAACCCAATTGTTTTGCATCCCAAATGAATTGATCTGCTATTTCTACCACTTTTACTGTAATGTTCCAGGCCAGATATTTAACTTTTGCCTTCAGGTCACAAAGTGCAACACTACCCATTCTGCCATCTTCTTTAGGAAGTTCATTCTAGCCAGATTTTTCTACCTTAGGCTAAAATACCTTAGGCATTTTCTTCTGAAAAATCAGGGCCAGTTATAGGATATGTAATTAAAATCTGCCCATTCAGGTAGAAATTTCTGCTCACTCTCCTTGAATATACTTCCAGAAGCTTCTCATCTTCAATTTTCCATCTCTTCCAAAGTGAACCATTAGTAATATATGAGGTAAAGGCTTTAGGAGTGACTTTCATAAGATGTTATATGTTTAATTACAATATTTCCTTTTAATCTCTCCTTTGAACTTCCTGAAACTTCTGTTTTCCAATTTCTAGTTGACACTATAACTTCTTTCCTCAAAAATTCCAAATATTCTCTACTAGATGGTATCTGATTTTTTCCCCTTTTATCTACACTTGTAGTTTCTTTCATGAGAAGCCTTCTCTCTTCTACACCCACACCTTCATGAAGAAAGTCTTGCTCCTGACTTCCTTTGCTAAAGGCTTTTATTCATTAACCAAATTTTGGCATCCTTACTTGCCTGTTTGTTTGTTTGTTTGTTTGTTTGTTTAGCTTTACTGTAATATTGAATATAATATGTATCCTGGTCTTTTCATATTATAATTGCCAGTTTTGACAACTTTTTGCTCACAAATGGTTTGATATTAATCCACCTCTCCACTGAGTTAGCTTTCTTCCTGATCACTAATTTCTAGAATAACATCTCAGATTTTTATTTATTTCTTTATTCAATTTCTATAGTTGCTCATTTCACTGTCAAGACTCAGATCCAAGTCCTACTACTACAGTATGTATCATGTACAATACATTTTCTGTTGCAAAGGTCCTACTCAGATTACTCCATCTCTTGCCATGGGGGGTGAGCTATTGCCCCCCGTAGATAGGGTGTGCAACTTGGGGTCCTCCTAGACTCACAGCTCTCTTTAGAAGATCACATTGGAGCTGTGACTAGGGGGGCCTTTGCCCAGGTTCGCCTGGTGCGCCAGTTGCGGCCCTATCTGGACCGGGATGCCTTACGTACAGTCACTCATGCGCTCGTGACCTCTAGTTTGGACTACTATAATGCTCTCTACATGGGGCTGCCCTTGAAGACCACTCGGAGGCTCCAACTGGTGCAGAATGCAGCCGCGCAAGTTGTGTTGGGAGTCTCCCGATACTCCCATGTTACACCTTTGCTCCGCGAGCTGCATTGGCTGCTGGTTGCCCTCCGGGTGAGATTCAAGGTGTTGGTAATGACTTACAAAGCCCTACATGGCATGGGTCCAGATTACCTACGGCAACACCTGCGGCCGGCGTCAACTTCCCTCCGTCCAGTGCGCTCCCACAGAGAGGGCCTCCTTAGGGTGCCTCCGATCAAAGAATGTCGACTGGTGGCCCCCAGGGGGAGGGCGTTCTCTGTGGGCGCGCCAGACCTGTGGAACCGTTTGCCGGTTGAGCTCCGGATGGCCTCCGACCTTCGCTCCTTCCGGCGGGATCTAAAAACTTACTTATTTGAGCAATCCGGCCTGGTTTGATGGGTTTGGGGGTTGGGGTTTTAATATGGTTCTTAATTATTGTATATATCGGGCATAATATTTAATTGCTTTTTAACTTTTGTACTTTGTCTTTTAATACTTATTGCCCTGTACACCGCCCTGAGTCCTTCGGGAGAAGGGCGGTATAAAAATTTAATAAATATAAATATAAAATATAATATATAAAATATATACTCTGTTTTTCTTTCTTTTTTGAAAATCAAAATGTAATCGAATGTACTCAAGCATCTCTACAAATGGATGTTTTTTCCAGTTTTGCCACCACCACCAACCCCCCCTTTTTTTTTAATTCCAAAATTCAGAATTCAGAAGTAGAACAGCCCAGTGCACACATTCTGGAGAGGAAGAGGTTTCCTGAGGATGGACTTCAGCACGAGTCCAAAAGGTTGGAAGAATAAACCTCTGTTCCTGATCAGATTGGATCCTGCAACATTATCCGGGGACACGTATATCTGCCTTCATTAATGAGAAATAGTTTTATTCCTTTAATATTACAACATAGCTATACACATTCATTCTTGCCTCCCAGGCCCTACATTTGATTGATGGAAATTTTCCTAATCCTAAAATTTAAACTTTCCCTCAAACCCATCCTTCTACACACATTCCCAAATTCTCTTCTCCTAACCCCCATTCCCAAATGTAAATTGCTAATATCTTTGTGTGCCTAATATTCAATCAACATATCCTCATGTGTTCCTGATCCCAGGAATATTGACTTGAATGGGGGGAAAAAAAGGAAAAAAATATCGTTGATGTTGTGATGCAGCCAAAAGAAAGTGGAAAGGAATACTCAAGTGAGCGCTTTGCTCCCAGCCTCTCAGAGTCTTTAAAAATTTCAGGGTATGCAGGCTCTTGAAAACATAATGCCAGCATGAAGCCAGACACAGAACAGAACACAAAAAATGAAAAAAAGCCCAAGAGGGACACTTAAATTTTGGGTGCTGATCAGCGATGATACACATTCTCCTTCCCTCTCATGTGGAACTCATTCCTCTTTCTTGCTTTGCTACAGAGCCAGAGATGCAAAATATGTCCATTGGAGGAAAGGACTGGTGTGAAGCTGTGAAGATTTTCACAAAATGATTAAGTGAACATCTGGATAGGTGTGAGCAAGACTTCTCTTCTCCAAATGATGTTTCTATAATGTGTACCAAATCAGTGGGGGCTGGAAAACTACTGGAAAACTTCTTCCACTGCGCTAACTAACAAACCAAACTTGTTTCATGAAAATATCAAAAGAAGAAAAGCTTTGGTTTGATTTTTCAAAGTGTTGAGAATTAGGATTGTGAAGACGTTCCCCCTTTCTGTGTGAGACAATCAGCTTTTCAAGGCAGGACGCCTCAAATGATTTTAGGGAGGTCAGTTGAACTGTTCTGTATCCTAAGCAATTGGTGTTATAAACAATTCAAGTAGGCCTCTGGGTTTTAAAAATCACATCTCTCTTTGCTTAAAAAAAGATTTCAGATTTATATTGGTAATATTATTATAATAATCATTAGAATGGAATGGAATAGAATAGAATAGAATAGAATAGAATAGAATAGAATAGAATAGAATAGAATAGAATAGAATAGAATAGAATAGAATAGAATGGAATGGAATGGAATGGAATGGAATGGAATGGAATGGAATGGAATGGAATGGAATGGAATGGAATGGAATAAGGAATGGAATAGAATGGAATAGAATGGAATAAGGAATGGAATAGAATGGAATGGAATAGAATAGAATAGAATAGAATCTGGAAGGGTCCTTGGAGGTCTTCTAGTCCAGCCCCCTGCTCAAGCAGGAGAACCTATACCATCTAAGACAGGTGATTGTCCAGTCTCTTCTTAAAAATTTCCAGTGATGGAGCACCCACGATTTCTGGGGGTAAGCTGTTCCACTGATTGATTGTCCTCACTGTCAGGAAGTTTCTCCTTAATTCCAGGTTGCAATAGGTAGGTAGGTAGGTAGATGATAGATAGATAGATAGATAGATAGATAGATAGATAGATAGATAGATAGATAGACAGACAGACAGACAGACAGACAGACAGACAGACAGACAGACAGACAAAACAGGCAGGGAGACAAAAAGAAATCTGAAAATCACCCTTGTCTTCTTGAGTTAAATATATTTAAAAACAGGTTTTCAAATTTGCTAATTTGCTATCTTCTTTGTTGGATACATTTTTAATTGTTATTTTTTATATAATTACAAAAGTTATTTGCTTGTATTTTTTATTTATTAAATAATTTTTTATGACAGCCTGATGAGACATAGATGAGTTTGGGTGGGTTACAACATTAAAAGGCCACAGCATAAAAACCCTAACCCTAACACCTCCCCCACGGCAGCAGGAAAACAATCAAAGCAACCACTTGATCGGCTCCATTTTCATTTATGGTTCTCCGACCTGATGACAAAACCACATCTTTAGGGACTTTTGAAAAAGCAATAGGGTGGGAGCCAACCATTATCTTGAAGGGAATGATGCTGCATAGAAAAGGGACCACCACCAACAAGGCTCTTATTCATGGTGTCAACAGATCTTCATCCCTAATCGATGTATCATTTACATCCCTCCTGTATTTCATTATGCAACATAAAGTGACATGGTATTATCTAAAAACAATTTGCTTCCTGAGTTAGAATGGCAAATAGTTCGTTCCTGCAAAGCAAGATCCAGAAGGATACCCTTGAATAACACTTTAAAGGCAGCAATCTTTGTTGCCATGGTTATATGTGAACTATTTCAGTAATACAATTGCCAAAACCTGGCTTCAAAGGCCCCATTATTCTGTGACTGATCATGAACTAAACCCATGGTGTAAGTCCAAAACAGACCTACAATTCCCACTCCCCCATCAGTTGTCCTGCAAAAACATTAAATCAACAAACAGAATAGAAGAGTTGGAAGGTCTTCTAGTCCAACTCTCTCCTTAAACAGGAATCCCTATACCATTTCAGATAAAAGGTATGTTCAATCTCTGAAAACTTCCAGTTTTGGAGCACCCACAGCTTCTGGAGGCAAGTCATTCCACTGATTAATTGTTCTAACTGTCAGGAAATTTCTTCTTAGTTCTAGGTTGGTTCTCTCCTTGATTAGTTTCCATCCATTGCTTCTTGTCCTAACTTCAGGTGCTTTGAGGAATAGGTTGGCCATCTCTTCTTTGTTAAAGCCCCTGAGATATTGGAACACTGCTATTCTGTCTCCCCTAGTTCTTCTTTTCATTAAACAAGACATACCCAATTCCTGGGTCTGTCCGTGTGCCTAACCCGTCCCACTGTTGCCTTCTGTCCTTGTCCCAGAAAACGTTTAAGTGCAGCTCTTGGCCACTCTCCTGGTCTGGATGTCTATTCTTAGAAGTTAATCCAAAGAATTGAGATGGATCCAGAAATAAATATTTGGTTTAGGAAACCTACAGAATTAAACATATTTATTTGCCTCTTCTTTTTGTTACATTTATTTACCATTGTTGGATAAGCTCAGGGTGTTCATTAGAGAAACAGGCAGTCACTGTCTACTGGGTAGAATACATAATTTGATTGGATGAATGAACAAACCAAATGTTATCAGTTTCCTCAATCAGGACCTGGCACTTGGATTGTCTTCCAAATTTTTCCAACTGGTAAGGCCAGTCATGGAGTTTCTTGTCTAGACACCAATCAAATCTAAATCTGCTTCCCTGTGTTATTTCTGGCCATGATGCAGTTAGAAGTAGAACACAAATAAAGTAAAAAAAAAATGCTTACATATAGGCCCATTTTTCACAAATGCTAAATTAGGCGTCTAATTTCCACAAAGTTCTCTTTGTCACAACTCAAGTATGTCTGCATCCTATTAGGTTAAGAGAGTTGCATACTTTTTGTGAAAATGGGAAAACAACTCCTTATTGGGTTTAGTAAAACAGATTTATTATGGCATACAGACCACCCCTTTGATTTTCTTTTTAAGGCAGTTACTAAAGGTACAGATCATAGGGCATATTTTCTGCTTTGGAGCTTATCAAAATGAACCCTTTTGAGCACTCTTAGTCCAGAGTAGATTATTATTTTTAACAAAAACTGGTGATGATAAATGGGGAAAACAGAATAATCAGTGGCTGTTTTTTTTAAAAAAGAAGTAAACGAAGGCTGTCTTAAAACTCTTAATATCTATTACCTTTACTTCCAAATCTCTGGTGCACATTCAGGATTTGGGTGGCTTTTATGCAACAATTGTTTCAACAAAATTGGATGATATGAGCAAAGAGGCTGTTGCTTGGTTTGTTAACAGATATTTCTAATTTGTTTTTTTATTTAATTGTTTACTGACATTTGTACTCTGTCCTGCTCCAAAGACTTTGGGTGGCTAACATTTAAATATTAAAGCCAGAAATAAGATAATGAAAGACTAACAACTAAAAGTGGTGGGACATAAATAGTGTCTGTGGAGATTCTCAGTCATCCAGGTCACAGTTATCCCAAAGAGGCTTTTTCATGAAGCAAGACATTTTGCTTCTCATCCAGGAAACTTCTTCAGCTTCCCCACCATCCAGTCAGAGCTGAAGAAGCTTCTTGGGTGAGAAGCGAAATGTCTTCAAAGAAAGACAAGAAAGTCCAGTTGCCTTTTGAAAAAGCATCTTTGGGACATAAATAGTGCACACTTTAAACTCAGAAATGCATTAAGGCAGAAATTTGTCTACCCAAAAGATAAAATACCCAGACACAAACTGAGCAATGTGATACATGCAAGGCAATGCAGCAAGATATGTGCAGATCTGTACACTGGGGAAACCAAACAGACACTGCATGGCACAAGACAGGAGAACAAACCCATCAGGACAGGATTCAGCAATCCATCTGCATTTGAAAGACAAAGATCACTCTTTTGAAGATAGCAAAGTTCCCATTCTGGGCAGAGAGAATTTTCACTCTGCTTCAGATGAGTCTGAAGATATCCAAAGTAGAACATCCAGATTCAGCCACAATTTCGTTCCATACAGTATAAACCTTGTGAACTCTCAAGCTTCCTCCGTCCATTATATATTCAAGATGGACAGTGTTTAATATTCATATGTTAGGTATATGTAGGGGAGTAGGTCTATGCATACGTTGTATATAGTACGTATATGTTGTATATAGTATGTTTAGGAGTGTGTCATGTATGTGTTCACTTTGAGAGCAGGCAACTAAATTTCATTTTTGATATGTTTTGTTGTGCCCACAGTGAAAAATGACAATAAAGGTTATCTTATCTTATCTTAGATAAATCCCCAGGTGGCCTCAACGACTCTCAGAGGGCTAATGACTGATCCTCAAAGTGCTAATGACCAAAGAATATAAATCCTTCCATTCCCCACCATTCAGTTAGAATGAAAGATACATAATAATAATAATAATAATAATAATAATAATAATAATAATAATAATAATAATAATAATAATAATAAGTTGGAAGGGACCTTGGAGGTCATCTAGTCCAACCCCCTGCTCAGGCAGGAAACCCTATACCATTTCAGGCAAATGGCTGTCCAGTCTCTTCTTAAAAACTTCCACTGTTGGAGCATTCACCACGGCTGGAGGCAGGTTGTTCCAGTGGTTAATTGTTCTAACTGTCAGGAAGTTTCTCCTTAGTTCTAGGTTGCTTCTCTCCTTGACTTGTTTCCATCCATTGCTTCTTGTCCTGCTTTCAGGTGCTTTGGAGAATAGCTTGACTCCCTGTTCTTTGTGGCAACCCCTGAGATATTGGAACACTGCTATCATGTCACCCCTAGTCCTTCTCTTCATTAAACTACACATACCCAATTCCAGCAACCGTTCCCTATATGTTGTAGCCTCTTGGATGAGAAGCGAAATGTTTTCAAGGAAAAACTAAAAAGAAAAAAAAACAAGAAAGTCCAATTGCCTTTTGGAAAAGCACCTTGTTGGCTAGGGAACTCTGGGAGTTGAAGTCCACACATCTCAAGTGGTAAACGTTGAGAAACACTGCCTTAGAGCTTTCAGGCACCTGGTCAGAGCAATCATAGCATCTCCAGCTCAACCTAGGTTATATTTAACTGGCTATAATCTGAATGTTGATGATACATCAGCCTCAACAGACAGATCACCACTCCCAGAAGTTGAACACAAGAGCAGGATATTTTTGTTTTTTACCATTCTTTTTATAGCTCTTGTGCATCATTTCAAGCAGCCTGCCATAAATAAACTGTGATGGGGGATGATCTGGGTTCTAGTTCACAGGGAAGGAACTCACCTAGGGAAAAGTGCTAAAATACACTTGTTACCATAAATGAATCCCGCTCCCTTTGACTTAATAAGTCTCTCGTTCATAACCATATATTTATATTTAGCTAAATTTTCATCCATTGGGGGACCATAAATCTGAAATATTATTGAAACATTTATTTATTTATTTATTTATTTATTTATTTATTTATTTATTTATTTATTTATTTATTTTATTCGATTTACAGTATATACTGCCCTTTTCCCGAAGGACTCAGGGCGGTTTACAGGGCAAATTAAAAAAGAAATACAATATACAGATTAAAATACAATTAAATTAATAGCCCCAACACTTTAAATTTGAATTTAAAACCTTAAAAACCTTTAACAAAGAAGAAACTTGATTTAGACATTTAGAGTAATATGGATTTTTTTCTCCCGGTATAATGCCTTGGATTTAGAAGTAATTTGTTTATTTATTTATTTGACTGGACATATGTGTCACATTAGTTAAAATTCACTCTGAGTAACTTACAGACCATGTTCTCTAAAACAGGGGTCCCCAACCCCTGATCCATGGACCAACACCCGGCCACAGCATACCAGAAACTGGGCCAGGGAAACAAGCAAAGCCCCATTTGTGGGATGCAGGCAGCATGCAAAACCATGCCCCCTCCAGTCCGCAAAAATACCCTCTCTTCATGGAACTGGTCCCTAGTGCCCGGGGGGCCGCTACTCCAAAATAAAGATAGATCAAGTAATGAACTGGACACA
Organism: Vipera ursinii; assembly: GCF_947247035.1. Lineage (NCBI taxonomy): Eukaryota > Metazoa > Chordata > Lepidosauria > Squamata > Viperidae > Vipera > Vipera ursinii. Next base: position 259,619,972 of record NC_139512.1, on the reverse strand, counting down.
ATTGTATTCCAGGGACAATAAATAAACTCAGTTCAAACATAACACCAGATTACAGGAGGAAATACTTTATAACACATCTTGGTTGCAAATTGGCAACCAATTTGCAGCTCTCATAGAAGAAATGCTATGGGCAAATCATCATCTGTTTTTAACTACTTGAGGTGGTACATTCTAAACAAGCTATAGCTTCTGAATTGTCTTCATCTGCAGTATATTGTAATTGTTCAAACAGCAGATGATCAAAGCATACATGACTTCTACTCCAGATTGTCACTGGAGCACAAGATGAAGCTGAGAAAAAATTGTCCTTCAAGATTACAAACCCATTCAGAATGGGGGAGCACAATATTGTCAAGAACTAGGGATAGAATCTCCCTAGAATCAAAAACCATTCAATTTTATTAGGATTAAGCCTAAATTTATTTCTTCCCATCAAGACCCTAACATTAACCTAAATGGACCAGAAGGTTGATTGCATAATTTGATTGCTTATTAACCATGTTGTAAAGTTTGCTATTATCAACATATAGATGATACGCATCCCCATATTAAAAGATAACCTCCGACAGAGTTTAATGTATGTTTTTATCTATATTTTGTTTTATTTTCCTTTTAGACTAGCATAAATCTAATAGTGTACCAGTCCCTCTAAAAGAAAAGTAAAAATAAAAAATCATGATGATGGAATAAAATAAAAGATACAGGGATTAAAATCCGGTAGAGACCTATAAAATTGCAATCAGTTTTATAGTCAATAGAGGGAACCTGAAGTATGCCCACTTTGTTGGATCTTATGGGATGGGCAAGACACAATCCCACAAATAACAAAACAAGTGTTGCAATAACAGATGTGTATGTTAAATTTAAGTTTACCGACAAAGAATTAAAGGGAATCTAAATTTAACACACAAATATTCTGTCTCAGAAGCGACTGCCTGTGAAGACTCCTAGACTGGTGCTGAAAGGTGAAAACGAAAGTAGTATGTTCCATCCCATATGTTTGGGGTAGACCAGCTTACTCTGATAGATCGGTCTCACCGGAAAACACTTAACAGATGTGTATGTGCACAATCATGACGGACATACAAAAGAGGTTGAACTTGCATCACATTGTTTAAAGCTCATATGCCTTCCCTTGCTTCCTGCAATTGCCTATAGCTAGAAATAGTAGTTAAACCGCCTACCTAGTATCATTTTACCATCACATTTTGCAAGAGGCTATTAAATCTAATACAGAAATAATATCTTTGCAGCCAGAAAATATCTTTCATAGCAGATTTATTTTGTTTTGTTTTAATTATCAGACAGATGCACTAAACATATACTAAACATTTGGATCCCATACTAGCCACTTATTTTATATGACTCTCTTTTATTTAGAATGTGGGTAAGAGATTGTTGATACTCTAGGATTTGTCATCAGTCAGGAACATGAAACATTGCTCAGAGAATGCTTTGTATAATCTTGCATTAGTCAGCTGGAGGGACTAAGTAATGGCTGGTTTGTGATATTCCTTGCATGTCTCAACATTTTATAGTTAGCACAAGGATAGGTGAATGCAGGTTAGATTTAGTGAGATGTTGGGGATATTTTGCGAAATATTAGAGAATGGAGACAGGGAAATAGGGAAGTGGTCCTGAAGATGTTAAGATGGGTTGTGGGAACATATTTTTTTATCCATTAAAAACATTTAATGAAGCTGAATCAAAAAAAAGTTTGCAGCTAATTTAATACCATCTAGAACTACTGACAAAACTTTTCAGACCCTTTGCTACTATCAAATGCACTGACCTGTTTTACAACAGAGCTTTGATTGTTTCCTCATTATAGTGACATCCACTGGGAACATTGTGATTACAGTCAGGGCAGTTTAGTTACTGCCTCTGTTTTCCTCTGAGACTCTAATGGGACTTTTTTTTAAAAAAATTGAGCACTAAAATTAATCAGGTTGCTCAGTTGGCAGTACATTATGACAACTTTTGGAATATGTCAACTATCATTTTTTACTTTCTCAGTATACTAGTTTGCTGTAAAAGTGTAATAATCAGTGCTTTTTTTGTAAAAGAAAAAGGTGCCAGAACTCACACATGTCATACAACCCGCCTTGCCTACCCTACAAGGTTCCATCCAAAAAAGGTGCCGGAACTCCGTTCTGAGCGTTCTATGAGAAAAAAAGCCCTGATAATAATGCCCGGTGGAGATCTATTGCTTTCCAACTCACAAATGGCTTACTAAAAATTTAAGTATTTCTCCTCCACTGAATGTGAGAAAGCACTTTCATATCTCCTAATAGCACTGCAATGTGGAGACCCATCTCTTTCCATATCAAGAACAAGATCCAGCTTTTGGATGGCCTGCTAGGTTAAAGGTTTCTACCTTTACTGACTTTAAATGTAAATACAGACTGGGGAAAGAGGAAGGAATGAGGCAAAAATGAAACTAAATTTACAACACATCCCATTTGTTTTTTTTAAAAAAATCCATTCTGATGTTCTAGAGATTAACATTTGATGGCAAACTTTGGAAGGACTCACACACAAGCTTTTAGTACACATACATGGTGTACATTGCATTTGGAAGTTGTAGTGTGGTAGTATTTTGGTATTCTTTTAAGACAATGCCTTCTTATTTTGGTATTTGTCATAGCTGTGTGTGTTTAAAAGATCTGTTCCTTGGGATTCTACTGGCATTGTGTGGCAGAGTTGAAAGCATCCATAGATGCAAGAATCCATTCACTTTACTAGAGTTAGTGTTTCATCAGATGAAGTTTTCCAGACTATCTAGTTTAGCATTTTGTTTCAGCGACCTGACCATTCCCAGCAGGAAACCTTCAAACAGGACATGAACCCCAGAGTACTTTCTTGTTCATGTTTTTGAAGGGATACTGACTACAGTAAAGAAGATAACATACTGTTATCAAGCTACTGCGGTAGCCTTAATCTAAAAGATAGTTTTTTGCAGCATCAAAGGTGCTAGACTAGAAACGGTGCTAGACTAGAAAGGGAGTCCTCCCTAAGGCACAGAAGACAGTTGGGTGACCCTGTGCAGGTCATCTCACAGATTTGTTGGAGAGAAAATAGGAGAAAGAAGAAGCAATGTGTACACTGTTTTGAGTTAACAGAACCCAATAGCAGAGTATAAAGAAGATAAGCAAATAACATCTAGGCAGCTTCCAAATTTATCTTTAAAGCTATCCAAGCTGAAAGTTCCCTCTCCATTTTGAGTGAAATATGCTGGGTGAAATGATATTTCCCTTTCAGTTTCATTGGATAAACTTGATTTTTTATATACATATATAATTGAGCCAAAAGAAAGAACAGAGTGACAGAGAGGCAGTGTGAAGTAAATATTCCTGACTTAGCTTATGGATACTGAAGTCTTTGGAAGACACTAAACAAGACCTGTCCTAGGATTTCTTTGGAGCAATACTATGGGGTGGGGTGGGAGGAAGCCCAGACCAATGATTTATAGCACTGTGACGCAGCACAATGCTGTCTCTAAGCTCTGAAGAAAAAAAACAACAACCCTGCAATTGTAAATTAATACTGCTAAAACTACAGTTGATCTCGTCTGCTGTTTGGCAAGGGTTAGCACATTTGAAATGAATTAAGCAAATAATAATAATAATAATAATAATAATAATAATAATAATAATAATAATAATAATAATAATAATAATAATAATAATAAAAATAAAAATGTTTTAGCAGTATTTCAACTGCTCAGAGTTGCTGGGAAGTGCTACATTCTGTAAGTTTTGGAAAGGCTGCACCAAAAAAGTAGTTATATATAATTATATAACTAAAAATCGAAAACAGCAGTGGTACATTCAGGGCAGGTGCATCTGAGATTCCTTGTATCTAAGAATGTCTGGCTTAGTTCAGTACAACACTTGTTTTGCAGCTTTCTTTCGCAGTACCCTTTTCAAACTTGGAAACTGTCCTATCTGTAAACAAATCACTAGTCTACAAGGACAGATTATTTATCTAGGGTCTGTAATCTGTGCTCTTCAGGCAGAAATTAGGTGTCCAGTTCAGCCCTTCTACCCTATTGAGCCTCTGTGCTATCAGCCCCCTCTACCACAAAGATCCTGCAGGAGAAGGGCAGAGTGGACAACCGTGGGATCTGGCAGGGTGAGATCTGTGAACCATAAACACAAAGCTTTCGCTGTGTACCTGCACAACAGATACAGTGCCCTTTCTGACCTTAATAGGGACATTAAGAAGACAGGTAAAGGTATCTGCGATAATAACTCAAATAAGCAGGGAATCATGGTCCAAGAAGAAAAACTTGTTTTCGACAGGGAGAAGTGCGAATCTGGCATTACACACCAGTCATGCAAGAACAGAAAGGCATCCAAAAAGAGAAGCCACCTTCTGGTTGGTGATTCAATTATAAGGGATGCAAATTTAGGAAAGGACACAGAGGGTTCGAAAGAGGTCAGGTGTCTTCCAGGTGCTACTGCCAGTAGGGACAAGAAAAGTATTTCTAAAATAATCAAGAATGCCAGCAAGGACTGTGATGTGGAGGCTATTGTACATCTTGGCACTAATGATCTGTCCCAAAAAGATGTGCAGAATGATTTCCAGAGCTTGGGGCAGGAACTTAGCAGAATAAGCTGTAGGCTTACTTTTTCAGGGGTTCTACCAGTGTATAAGGAGCAAAATGGAAAAGGCCAGCGTATAGCAGAATTTAATATGTGGCTAAAGGGAGTGGAAGGTTTTGGTTATATTAGTCACGATGTCTGTATCTGGTCCAATGAAAAAATGGACAAAAGCGATGGTCTGCATCCATCCAAGAAAGGGACTGAGTTACTTGGAAATAAATTCACAGCTTTTCTGGAGGAACATTTAAACTAAACAACGGGGAGAGTGAGTTAATTGATACAGAACATCACTGTCCCCAACAATCTAAGAAAATAGGGGAAGTCAGGCACCACACAACTTATGTAGCAAGTAAACACGGGGTCAGTCATAAAGGACTCAAATGTCTATACACCAATGCACAGAGTATGAACAGTAAACAGGGTGAACTAGAAATTCAGGTAAATGAGGGCAGATATGATATTGTTGCCATTACAGAAACATGGTGAGACGAAACCTACAAATGGAACACAGAGCTAGAGAGATTTAAATTATTTAAAAGAAACAGACTAAACAAAAGAGGAGGTGGAGTTGCTCTCTATATAAGAAATAACTTTATCTCTACAGAAATAGAGCACAAAAATGATGAAAACTGTAAACTTGAATGCATTTGGATCAATATAAAAGGGACTTCAGTAAGGCATTTGATAAAGTAGATCACAAACTACTACTTGATAAGATAGAAAAATGTGGGTTAGATAGCATCACCACCAGATGGATTCATAGCTGACTGACAGGCCATACTCAGTGTGTGGTCCTCAATGGAACTGCATCTACATGGAAGGAAGTATGTAGTGGGGTGCCCCAGGGCTCTGTTCTGGGCCCAGTGCTCTTCAACATCTTCATCAACGATTTGGATGAGGGGATAAATGGGGAACTCATCAAATTTGCAGACGACACCAAGCTGGCAGGAATAGCCAATACTCCAGAAGATAGGCTTAAAATACAGGAGGATCTGGACAGACTTGAACACTGGGCGCTATCTAACAAAATAAAATTCAATGGTGAAAAAAGTAAGGTTCTACATTTAGGCAGGAAAAATCAAATGCACAGGTACAGTATAGGTGGTACCTTGCTCAATAGTAGTAACTGTGAGAGGGATCTCGGAGTCCTAATAGACAATCACTTCAATATGAGCCAGTGTGGTGCAGCTGCCAAAAAAGCCAACACAGTGCTAGGCTGCATTAACAGAGGGATAGAATCAAGATCACGTGAAGTACTAATACCACTTTACAATACCTTGGTAAGGCCACACCTTGAATACTGCATCCAGTTTTGGTCACCACGATGTAAAAAAGATGTTGAGAGTCTAGAAAGGGTACAGAGTGGCTCTTTTGCTGTTTCGGGTTGCTGACCCCTGGTATAGGGTTTCCTGCCTGAGCAGGGGGTTGGAGTAGATGACCTCCAAGTCCTCTTCTTCTTCTTCTTCTTCTTCTTCTTCTTCTTCTTCTTCTTCTTCTTCTTCTTCTTCTTCTTCTTCTTCTTCTTCTTCTTCTTCTTCTTCTTCATTATTATTATTATTATTATTATTATTATTATTATTATTATCAATAATAATAATAGTAATAATAATAGTAATAATAATAATAATATCAAGAGACTTGCAGTTTGTAGTTTGTTCAAATTAGCTTTCATGGTAAAGTCCTCGGTACATGCGGAGAAAGAAAATAGAAATCCAGAAGTGTTTGACAGACAAAGAAACAGCATCCAGTAAATGATATGTCAAGTACAAAAAGTTAAGATATACAATATAGAGTACAATCGTTTGTACTCTATAGGATCGTTTCCTATCTTTGCACCACTGAAAACTGAGAAGAAAGGTGATCAAGGAGAGGACAGCTGTGCTTTTATGCAATTCCACTTCTTGTTTCCAAAGTGGCAGAATCCAACAATATTGAGCTGTTACACAACTCTACATGTTTCATTGGGGCCCAGCCTATGAGTCCTTTCTGGCATATCGTAGCCAGTAGCTGTGCAGCTTCCTGTTATAACATCTGGGATAATTCCCTCTTTCTTTCTTTCTTTCAAATGCAAACTAGGAGAAAATGATAACGTTTCTTGTCCAGGAGATTATTTTAAGCATGCTGATGATATAAATATTTGCTAGTGATGAAACAGACTGAGGTAATTTCCATGATTTAGGCAAATCTAAATCCACATTATTTTTCTTCTGCTTGCACATGCAACCAAAACATCCTGTTTATGTTGTGCTTCTTATTCATTGATTCCTTTAGCCCAAGAATGTTATTACCTTCCTGACTTAAAGAGACACTGTGTCATTACCATATGGAGTGAGGGAGTTAGTCTACTAAGCACATTCTCTTTTATGAAAGATAACATTATTGTAGCTATTTTTTTTTACAAAAAAATGGTTTTAGATACAATTTACCATTGTTTAAAGTAGAGCCTCAATTAATGGAGGAAGCTTACGCTGTAGATAATCTCCTTCTATGGTCAGAGAATGGTAAGGATGAAAAGGAAGAAGAAAAAATAGATCTAGTATCTTCCTTTCAGATTCCCTTGCTTCTCACAGAATAAACATTCAAGTTAAATAGGACCCAGCTTGGTTCCCTCCAGATGTGCTGAAAATTCCTAGAATGGTCAACATGTACTGTAGTTCTAAGATATCTGGAAGAACCAAGTTGGGGAAGTCTACACTAGGATGTTAAGCCTCTTTTTCCAGTGTATATACCATCTGTTCAAGGGAAAAAATATACTTTCTGTTAAATACTATATTTGCTACTTATTTATACAAACTTATAAAGTTGCTTCCATTCCAGATGACTCTGAGTGGTCATAGTTAAGATGGCCACTTATATTTAAGACAGGGTTAATATATGTTGATTTGCAACATATCATCTATCTCCTTTGTTGCGATGTATTCTGTTCTGAACATAATTTGTACAACAGTATGTGATAGTCCCCTTCATGGATTACTGCCTTGTCGTGGCGAAGGGGCTTGCGTAATTCAATGAAGCTATGAGCTATGCCGTGCAGGGCCACCCAAGACGGACAGGTCATAGCCGAGAGTTCTGACAAAACGTGATCCACTGGAGAAGGAAATGGCAACCCACTCCAGTATCTTTGCCATGAAAACCCTATGGACAGTACCAAAAGGCAAAACGATATGACGCTGGAAGATGAGCCCCTCAGGTCGGAAGGCATCCAATATGCTACTGGGAAAGAGCAGAGGGCTAGTACTAGTAGCGCCAGAAAGAATGAAGCGACTGGGCCAAAGCCGAAAGGACGCTCAGCTGTGGATGTGTCTGGTGGTGAAAGGAAAGTCCGATGCTGTAAAGATTTTTTCTCCATAGGAACCTGGAATGTAAGATCCATGAATCAAGGAAAGCTGGACGTGGTCAAACAAGAGATGACAAGACTGAACATCGACATCTTAGGTATCAGCGAACTAAAATGGACAGGAATGGGTGAATTTAATTCAGATGACCATCAGGTATACTACTGCGGACAAGAATCCCTCAGAAGAAATGGAGTAGCCTTCATAGTCAATAAGAGTAGGAAAAGCAATACTGGGATACAATCCTCAAAATGACAGAATGATCTCAGTTCGAATCCAAGGCAAACCATTCAATATCACAGTAGTCCAAGTCTATGCCCCAACCACCAGTGCTGAAGAGGATGAAATTGACCGGTTCTATAAAGCCCTACAGCACCTTATAGAACTAACACCAAAAAATGATGTCCTTATCATCATGGGGGATTGGAATGCTAAAGTAGGAAGCCAAAAGATAACTGGAATAACAGGCAAGTTTGGCCTTGGAGTACAAAATGAAGCAGGGCACAGGCTGATAGAATTTTGTCAAGAGAATACGATGGTCATAGCAAACACTCTTTTCCAACAACCCAAGAGACGGCTCTACACATGGACATCACCAGACGGTCAACACAGAAATCAGATTGACTATATGCTCTGCAGCCAAACATGGAGAAGCTCTATACAGTCAGTAAAAACAAGACCAGGAGCTGACTGTGGCTCAGACCATGAGCTTCTCCTTGCAAAGTTTAAGCTTAAACTGAACAAAGTAGGGAAAAGCACTAGGCCACTCAGGTATGAATTAAATTATATCCCTGTTGAATATACAGTAGAGGTGACAAATAGATTTAAGGAATTAGATCTGATAGACAGAGTGCCTGAAGAACTATGGACAGAGGTTTGCGACATTGTACAACAGGTAGCAACCAAAACCATCCCAAAGAAAAAGAAATGCAAGAAAGCAAAATGGCTGTCTGAGGAAGCTTTGCAAATAGCTAAGGAAAGGAGGGAAGCGAAAGGCAAGGGAGAAAAACATACATATGCCCAATTGAATGCAGAATTCCAGAGAATAGCTAGAAGAGATAAGAATGCCTTCTTAAATGAACAGTGCAAAGAAATAGAAGAAAACAATAGAATAGGGAGGACCAGAGATCTTTTCAAGAAAATTGGACAGATGAAGGGAACGTTTAATGCAAAAATGGGCATGGGACCTAACAGAGGCAGAAGAGATTAAGAAGAGGTGGCAAAATTACACAGAAGAACTATACAAGAATGAGCTTAATTTCCCTGATAATCACAATGAGGTGGTCACTGACCTCGAACCAGACATCCTAGAATGTGAAGTGAAGTGGGCCTTAGAAAAGCTGAGCAACAACAAAGCTAGTGGAGGTGACAGTATTCCAGCTGAGCTATTCAAAATCTTAAAAGACAGTGCAGTAAAAGTGCTACACTCAATTTGCCAGCAAATTTGGAAAACTCAACAGTGGCCACAGGATTGGAAAAGATCAGTTTACATTCCAATTCCAAAGAAAGGCAGTGCCAAAGAATGTTCAAACTATCGCACCATTGCACTCATTTCTCATGCTAGTAAAGTCATGCTTAAGATTTTACAAGCTAGACTTCAGCAGTATATGGATCGAGAACTACCAGAAGTACAGGCAGGATTTCGAAGAGGCAGAGGAACTAGAGATCAAATTGCCAACATACGCTGGATCATGGAGAAAGCTAGGGAGTTCCAGAAAAACATCTACTTCTGCTTCATTGACTATGCTAAAGCCTTTGATTGTGTGGATCATAACAAACTGTGGCAAGTTCTTAAAGAGATGGGAGTACCAGACCATCTTATTTGTCTCTTGAGAAACCTATATGCGGGTCAAGAAGCAACAGTGAGAACTGGACACGGAACCACTGATTGGTTCAAAATTGGGAAAGGAGTCTGGCAAGGCTGTATACTGTCGCCCTGCCTATTTAACTTATATGCAGAGCACATCATGAGAAAGGCAGGGCTAGATGAATCAAAAGTTGGAATTATGATTGCCGGAAGAAATATCAACAACCTAAGATACGCAGATGATACCACTCTAATGGCAGAAAGTGAAGAAGAACTAAAGAGCCTCTTGTTGCGGGTGAAGAAAGAGAGTGCAAAACTTGGGTTGAAACTTAACATTAAGAAAACCAAGATCATGGCATCTGGCCCTCTCAATTCCTGGCAAATAGATGGGGAAGAAATGGAGGTAGTGACAGATTTTATTTTCCTGGGCTCCAAGATCACTGCAGATGGGGACTGTAGCCAAGAAATTAAAAGATGCTTGCTCCTGGGGAGGAAAGCCATGGCAAATCAAGATAGCACACTAAAAAGCAGAGACATCACCCTGTCAACAAAACTGCGTATAGTCAAGGCTATGGTCTTCCCAGTTGCAATGTATGGCAGTGAAAGTTGGACCATAAGAAAGGCTGAGCGCCAAAGAATTGAGGCCTTTGAACTATGGTGCTGGAGAAGACTCCTGCGAGTCCCTTGGACTGCAAGGCGATCAAACCGGTCAGTCCTAGAGGAGATCAATCCTGACTGCTCTTTAGAAGGCCAGATCCTGAAGCTAAAACTCAAATACTTTGGCCACCTAATGAGAAGGAAGGACTCACTGGAGAAGAGCCTAATGCTGGGAAAGATCGAGGGCAATAGAAGAAGGGGACGACAGAGAATGAGGTGGCTGGATGGAGTCACTGAAGCAGTAGGCGTGAGCTTAAATGGACTCCAGAAGATGGTAGAGGACAGGAAGGCCTGGAGGAATGTTGTCCATAGGGTCGCGATGGGTCGGACACGACTTCGCAGCTAACAACAACAACAATGTGATAGTACCAGGAAAAACAATATAAATGATTCAGACACATTCTTAAAATCTAGCAAGTAAATGAGGATATGCCAGTTTGTTTTTCTAGTTGCTATTGATTGGTCAAAGCAGCTGGGATTTAAGATTAGGGTTGGCAAAGTTTGATAGCAAACATTTATTTCTGAATCATGTTCAGTTGCAGGAGCTAACTAATGCTCTACGGAATAAAGATCAGTTGTAAATGATATTTGGAATAAAAACCATTCTTGTGGAAACATTTGTTATAATAGAACCTTTGGAAAGATCAGCCTTAGGATGCTCTAGCTAGATTCAGAGGATTGGTAAGATTTTGACCCATTATGCTGTTATTCTGTCTTTTCATTCTTTTTGCAAAGTTTTTGAAATCCTTTCAGTGTTCGTGAATTGGACTTCCTTCTAAGATTGCTCTCTCTGCATTTGGTCTTGTGTGAGAAACCTAATGAAAAAGCTTCTCTCTAGTTTTCTGGCACATTGCAAAAAGTTAAATTAGATGAATTTTGGGATCCTTTCCAACACCGTGATCTTTAATTTTATGATTTGTTAGGTTTCACTTCTTCCTCATCAGGCTATCCCCTCCCTCCCCTCCCCCCCTCGCTTTTTTTTCAGGAAAATCTTGAAGAGTAGATTTATTTCAAATGATATTCTTTTATGATTATATAAAATGTCATCCTTTTTTAATGCCAGTTTTGGTAGTCCTTTTTTAAAATTGGACAATGGATGTTTTAACTTATTTTATATTCTGTGTAAAGCTTCCAAGAGTCATTTGATTGCAGTGAAGCAGCGGCTTGACAAATAAGCAAGCAAATCAGTTTGCTTTCTGATAAATGAGTGTTTTGTGGCTGGATTACCACCTCTGATATGTTATAAAAATGCCCATAATAATGCTATCATTACTTCAAGCAGGCCCAGTAGCCCAAAGCTTGCCTTTCTAATACCACACTAGGTTAACATAGCAGAATTCAGAGTCAGATTTACATGACAACTAGGTTAGACTAAACTGGGGTTGGGCAAGTTGTAGGAAACCTATACATTTGTTCAGATCTAGCAGGATATATGTTGACAGCAATTATGTTTTGTAACTGAATTGTAGAGCTAAGTGTATTAGATAAGCCCAGATAGATTTTCTTTAGATTTAGGGTTCCTTCTGCTATAAATCCAAAATTGTAACTTATGCGTCTGTTTGATCTTTTCCTCTTCTTTTCCTGGAATAAACTGGTTGATTTCACAATCAATGCTTCATGATTAATGTACCCTTAAACTAAGTGTAGATGTTCATAAACTCCATTCAAGCTTTACCAGATGTTGAACAGGCTAGAATTTCTTTTTCCTCTGTCTGAAATAGTTAACAACCTTGACCAGATTTGAAACTCTACATAACTGCCCCTTTCCACAGACATGTTTTCTTGACTTTCAGGCAGTCAGCAATGATCCAAACAAATCAAACCTCACATCTATTTTTTTTTACTGTGAAAGGTTACAGAATTCTCTCTCTTTCTTCCCCCCCTACAATTCCCCACACATGCTCTTTTGTTGAAAATAGAGCTATGCCTACTCTAGTTTTACAGTTACAAGAGCCGACGAGGGAAGTACTAATACTAGGTAAAATCGGTATCCCAATTTTTGAATTGAATTGAATTTACAAATCAGTTGTGCAAAAGTTTTTTTTTCCATTGCAAATACTGAAGTTTATTTTTCCTATAGCAAATCATAGGAAAATGTAGATTCTCTGATCATTTTACAAATTCTGTTGAATATCTTCTGGCAGCACATTTTGCTGTTGCAGTGTCAGAGAGGATGCAGTCATTCTAGTTTTTGGTTCTGTGGTTTGTATAATTCGGCAACGATCTTGAGTATGTAGATTTCCTCATGAGGTTTTTTTTCCTCTAATTTGAGCCAGGATAGTTGCAACTCATTTGAAATTTAGTTGCAAAACAGAGGACTGGACATTCATAAACACACGCAATCGCTCTGTAGAATTTCACTGGAAATTTCTTCTCTGAAAAAAAAAGTGAATGAGATCCATTTAATATTTTAGCAAAGATTACCTATATAGCCCTGAGCTTGGATGATGAAGATAGTAGGATTTTGAAATGGAGCAGGAAAGAGGGAAAGGAAAGAGAAATCTGAAGCAGAGAGAAAGTTGGAGGCCCTTTATTGTATCATGAGAGGAAACTGGTAGAAACTGAGACAGAGATAGAGATGGCTTGTTATTGTTTAATTCTTGTTTAGGCAATGATAGGCAGGCAGGCAGGCAACTCCCAAGAGATGGCCTGTTAAGGCAGTGTAATCCTAATGTAAAGTCCGGATTCCATTCAAGAAATCAGAAAAAAAGTTACTATAGTAAAAGTTTTAATATAAAAAGTTTGTAGTAAAGAAGCTACATTTGCCTCTGCTTTGCTTTAACAAAAATAAGCTACAATACGTACTTGGATATAAATAAATGTCCCTTCCCCTCCCCCCCAAAAAATCAAAGGAATGAATGAAAACCTTGTGTCTGATTCCTGAAACAATGGAAGACATTCAGTAGCCTATTAAAAACAAAGAGATTCTTACCGTTTTGCCAATGGGAAGTATGCCTATAGGACAGGCAATGTAGTCCCAGTCACACAGAATATGTCTTGTAAATACTGAAAGGTCCCTGTTCAGCCCTCTGTATTAAATATGATTAAAATAATGGAGAATGGTGGTTATCCTTTGTGTTTCATGTGGCTGAACAATTTCTTCTTTGTTCTTGTCGGAGGTCATGAGGTTTTGAAATTATCATATCCAGGGCTTTTTTTCTCATTGAACGCTCAGAACGGAGTTCCGGCACCTTTTTTGGATGGAACCTTGTAGGGTAGGCAAGGCGGGTTCTATGACATGTGTGAGTTCCGGCACCTTTTTCTTTTACAAAAAAAGCACTGATCATATGTAAATGATAATGCAAAGATGCCATGCAACTTTCATTACATAAGAGCTGCCAAGAGCTTTGAAGATAAAAATACCTTATTCAAATGCTTTGGTCAAGATCAGTTACTGCCATGCGTATAGGTAGCAAGGCATTCTTGATGTGGCTCCTGCTTCTAAAAGCCCCTGAATGGAGGACCTGGATGAATCTGTTCACTGCAGGACTGCCCGCATTGCTTTTGCTACAGCCAACGAAGTAGGAAATGCAGATAACCAGCACCATAAGTGCCACTTCAATCTGCTTTAATTACAAAGTGCAGCAGAAACGAAAAGCCCAGACAAGTTTGTTCAGCTGTCAGGAGAGAGAGATAAAAATGTTTTATTCAGCTATTTGGCCCCAAAACAATATAATTACATTGGGCAACACCTGCAGGCTTCATCCCAACCTATGCAGCTGGAGACAGACTTAAGTATTCATTTGCAATTGCAAAAGAAACAAAAAAGAAGTTTGTGTTACACATGGCACTGCTCTGGAAATACAGTAACAAAGAGGCAGGAAGAAGAAGAAGAAGAAGAAGAAGAAGAAGAAGAAGAAGAAGAAGAAGAAGAAGAAGAAGAAGAAGAAGAAGAAGAAGAAGAAGAAGAAGAAGAAGAAGAAGAAGAAGAAGAAGAAAAATATTATTGTCTTATGACAAGCAAAAATTGGTGCTGGGCTCATCTTTGAAGAAGGCATCTTCATTTTCATCTCATCACCTACTAAGCAACATTGCACAGTGGATTCCAATTTGAATCACCTCCAATCATATATTTGGAGAAGGTGAGGGATTGTTTAAAATTAAATAATTGCACAAACTCCTGCTGGAGAAATTATTTGCTTTCCTTTGCATGCCCATGGAATATTTTCACGAAGATTCAGAATAGATTTTGACACAGGAAAGGCCAACTAAATAACTCTCTCTCAGTCTCAGTCTCTGTCTCTGTCTGTCTGTCTGTCTGTCTGTCTGTCTGTCTGTCTGTCTCTCTCTCTCTCTCTCTCTCTCTCTCTCATTATCCTCTCTACTTCCATAATACAGAAACAAGTGCATTGCCCAAATAGTAACAACCAAGCACAACAGGTTGCAACATGCTTAGGAAAACCTCATGATTTCCAGAAATAGAAAAAAACCACCCCCAGCCATTAATGGGAGAGGCACTCTAAAAATAATCCAATGAAAATTATGAACCCCTACTGGGAATAAAATATTGTCATTACTTTAGAGGAAGGTATAAAATAGGCATTTACTTTAGAGGAGTAGAAAGAATTATCAAGAATTCCATGCTGACTCTACTTGTTGGAAGGTTCCATGATCTAATTCAATTTGATCTATGCTGTGGCTGTTTTTGACTTACATCCCTGGTCTTATGGCAATTAAAATGCCTACTCTCTCCTAATATTTCTGCGTTGTTAGGCTCTGCTAGCTTTTTTCTCTTCCTGGAATACAATTCACAGCCTCTCATCTTTTTTATGAGTTACTGGAAGTTCTTTCCCTTACGGATATTCTTAGGATTTTTTTTCCTTGAACATTAATACTTTTGAATTACCTACTTTATACCTTCAGGCCTCCACGGTTCTGGGAATTCTAAAGTTTCATTCTCTATGTCAGCATGGGATAGGACAGTGGTGGTGAACCTATGGCACGCATGACAGAGGCGGCACTCAGAGCTCTCTTTGTGGGCACGCACACCGCGAGTGGCTGGTGGCTGCTGTAGGTACCAATGTGCATGAGGGGAATGCGCTCCACCTGCGGAGAGTGCACGTGGCTGAGAGCATCCAGCAGCAGGGGCTGCATAGCCTGCTGTGAATACTGGCCTGGCCCTCCAGCAGCAGCACTCTGGCGGCACCAGCAGCACATGGAGTTGGGGGAGCATGTGATGTGGACCACTGGACATGCCCACTCCATCCCATCTCAGCCCCCTTGAGGGTCTTGACCTTGGTCCGTGGGTGGAGCGCATTCCCCTCACATTCTTCAGTACCTACTGCAGCTGCCAGGTCCATTAGGCTACTGCCCAGAGCTGCAGGCCCACCCAGCACAAAGGAGGCAAAGTGGTTGGCTAGAAAGGCCCACAGAGAGGTGGTAGAGCAAGTTGAGGGCCAGCAGGCAAAAGGCCACCCTAAATGGGGAAAGCAAGATCCCCATCAGCGTCATGACCACCCAGGCCCAGCAGAGATGGGGAGGGAGGAGGCACACAATCCTAGCTGGGACTGGGGGACCATGATGCCAATTGGGATCTGGCTTTCCCTGCTCAGGGTGGCATTTGGCTTGCTGGGTGTGGGCATGCTCTACCACCTCTTTGTCTCCTTTGTGCTGGGCTGTGGCCTAATGTACCTGCATATGCTGCTGGCAGCGGCAGCCTGGGGTGGAGCCAAGGTGTGTCAGTGTGCAAGGGGAACAGGCTCCATGTGTGGGCCAAGGGCAAGATCCACGAGGGGCCGAGGAGATGATCAGCAGCAACTTGCTCTCCAACCGCAAGTAAAAACAGATTGGACAGAGTAGGCCTGTCCAGCGCTCTGCATCACATGCCTCCCCCCTCCTCTACTCCACCTGCTACTGGAGAGCTGGCCCAGTATTGGGAGTGGGCTGCGGAGCCCCAGAATGTACCAGTCCAGGGGCTGGCAGGCTGTGGCTGCTGATGGACACCATCAGCCCCTATGCACTTGCTGGCCTCTGTGTGCGGGGCCCAATGATGTCAGGCAGCAGCAGCCCCTGCCTCACCTTGCCTTGCCCTGCGGCAATGGCAACTCTGCCCTGACCCCTGCCTGACCCCACAGGATGAGCCTCCTGCCCACCGCCCCACCTGCCAGAGACACCCTGGATCTCCCCCAACCCTACCCAGCCCCCACAATCAATATCGAGGTGGCCACGTCCACCCCATCCATGCCCACCGAACCTTCCTGAGGGCACCGTAATGCTGATGCGGCCCTGGCACTTTGTGATAAATAAGTGGGCTTTGGGTTGCCATTTGGGCACTCGGTCTCTAAAAGGTTCACCATCACTGGGATACAACCCTGGTAAATTTCAGGATCCTCTACTCTTTTACTATCATTGTGCTTTCATTCCCAGACAAAAGTATTATTTTCCCTGTTGTTTTAATTTCCAAAAGAGTTTGTGGCACTGTACAATAAATCTGCAGGTGCCCCCAGCACCCAAATTTCTCAGGAAGGCTTTTAGAGAAGTGAAGAGAAATACCTGGATGAACTTAGGGGGGAAAAATATCTCTGGCTTTGAATTTGTGGCCTACAGTGTGGAGTTCTAGAGGTAACTTGAGTGTCATCACTACTTGCTCTTTTTCCAACTCTGCACTCAGAATGCTACAATTTAGTTCATTTGAACCAGATGTTTAAAAATTTAGCTTAATAACATTTGGCGGGTCAGAGTGGGAGAAGCAAATTGAGAAAGAGAAGCCCAAAGGTGTTACAACCCCAAGGATGGAAAGTAACATTTTCAATACCAGCTGATAGCAACAATCAGTGCTGAGGCTCTTTAGGGATAAAATCCTATTCACTCATGACACATTCTTTAGTCCCCCCCCCTTCAAATGCTTTTAGCTGGCATTTCAGGGGTGGAGAGACTATAGAATGATTAATTCTCCCCCAATGTATTTCTGAAATAGAACAAATATATTTTTTACTAATGTGTACTGAATAAATTGCCACTTCAATATGTCATGAATTCCTTCCAAGCTTATGTATCTGCATATAAATGAAAGGGATAGGTGGGTAAAAATATTCGAATTTACAGTAGGTTGGGGGAAAAAACTAAGAACAGGGAATTTTGGGTCAAAGTTTGGTGCAGTAGTGCTAAAAACGTCTGATAGTTGTACTAATCTATTATAGAAAGCTTTTTTTTTACCTTTACCATAGTAAAAAGTGTTATTCAAAAGACTAGATTGGAAGAATTTAATGAGCAGCTTTAATGTTCTATTTGACTAAAATCTTTTACATATTTTGTGATTCAGGATGAAGTGGAAGCCAGCTTTAAGTGTGTGTGCATGTTTATGTATTATTAATCATTAGACTGACTTGTTTCATTTGCTGTAGGATGGGAAGAAAGAAGAACATAGAGATAGGTGTAATATAAATTACATAATCTGAAGTAGGACAGTACAAAATGAAAGAACATTAATCATGTTAAGCTCACAAGAGCATAAACTCTCTTGTTGGAGGGGAGATTATGTGTTTCATGTCATCTATTAGTTCTGTTTGGAACAATAGATTTGTAATGTTCCAAACTAGAAAATGGGATTCTAGAAATCTGGATAATGGGGAAGACGGAAAATCAGTCTGAAAGTATAAGTTGGTCTTATTCAAGACAACCTTTAAAACATAGATACATTTATGCTCATGTTTAGTTTTTACCTATCCAAAGGTTAGCTGACTTTAAAAATATTATATGCTTCTATTGCATGAGACAGACAGGTAAAGACATCCTGCATTTGATGTCACTCGCAAGTCAAGGAGAACTTAATGCCAAACAAATCTTCAAAAGTACAGATTCTTCCACATAATCATGATGGGTAATAATTTCTGACCCCGTTATTTAATGGTGGAAAAATGCTCTTACTGCTGCCTAAAGAGCTCGGGGTGATCATGACATGAAAAATGAAATAAGGATGGCATTCGAAGGGAATGGGTTATACTAATAAGGAAAAAAATTCAAGAGAGAGAAAGAGAGGAAATAGAGAAGTGATCTAGGATCCAGAATGAGTAGTGTTGTTGAATCAAATGGGGAAAAAATGACCCTGTTGCTATCACATTTAGTTCCTTTTAAATTAAACGAACCTTTACAAAGAGGACAGAGATAAATGGACAGTGCTTAACTGGAGAGATATAACCAGTTGAGCTTATAATATCTTTTACCCATAAATTATCTTGACTTAGTGGTAGTTGCTGGTCATATGTACTTTCAATACCAAATTTTTTAAACAAAAAAGCACAGTTCCAAAATTCTAATCTCCAGACTGGAGGAAGGGCTTCAAAATGACCAATTCAGTTCAAAATGACAAATGCAGTTCAGTGGTTTGAACTGGTGATGACTGCCCAAGAAAAGTGTTTGGACAACTCTTGGCAGCAAAACAAAATATGCAGTTATTGTTGCAAAAATTATTCAATAAAATCTGTGTTAAGGATTATTAAGAAAGAGGGCAAGAAGTAGAGCTTTAAATATAATCACATATTTGTAGAAACTTGTGGAGTGGCCATATTTCTGGAAGCTGAAGGTTTAGCTTAGCAGTAGGCAACCTTGGCACTTTTATGACTTGTGGACTTCAACTCCCAGAATTCCTGAGTCCGCCATACTGGCAGTTGAATTCCACGAGTCATAAAAGAGCCAAGGTTGCCTACCCCTGATTTAGCTGTACAAAACAGCAGCCAGAATGATAAAAGTGGCAGAGCAATTCCTTTATGAGAAAAGTTACACTGGCTGAGCTTTCGAATATGTATTTAAAAAGCAAAGGAAGATTGACACGATGGGGTTATAAAATTTGGATAGCATGCAGAAAGTAAGAAGAAGATAATAATTTTCTGTTGTCGGAGTAGAGGTTGGCGTCAGCGGTAGAAGATTCAGAATGCCTGAACAGTGCTGATCCTCCAGAGAAGATATACATCATGGATAGAGTTCATCTCACAAGATGAAATAAGGAAATAAGAAATAAGAAACTGGATTAGCTTTAAAAATAGAATGGACAGGTTCAAAGAAGATAAAGCTATTGATGGCTTTATCAATAATAGTAGCCATGAGGGTAAATATTTTCAGTATCAGTGGTAGATTGTCTCTGAAAATTATTTGGTGGGGGAGTATAAACCAGAGAGTGCTACTGACCACTGGTATCTCTTAGATCAGAGATCCCAACCTTTTGGGCACCAGGGACCGGTTACCTGGAAAAAGGTTTTTCCATGGACAAGAGGGGGTGTGGTTTTATGTTCTGCCTGCATCCTGCGGATGAGGTTTTCCTTGTTTGCGTGGACTGGTTGCTGGCATTCCATGGACCATACTGGTCCACAGACTGGGGGTTGGGGACCCCTGCCTTAGATACATAATTAAGATGTATGGTAAGAAAAGGCAGGACAGCATAGGCCTTTGGTCTGATCCAGCTGGAGCCACCAGAACCTTTTCCTCTCTCAGTATTTCTCTGCATTAATCAAGTCCCTCATTTAAATATTCTCCACCTCCATATACTTGTGTGTCTTCTGCAACAGCTTCTGCAACAGCTTCATCTGCTTCCATCAGCGCCTGCCCTCTGGAATCAGCTTCCGGTTGTGCTCCGGATGGCTCCCGACCTTCGCTCATTTCGCCGTGACCTGAAGACTTGGCTATTTGAACTTGCCGGCCTGGACTGAGGGATTGGGATTTTAGATTTTAAATTTTAAAAAAAATTAATTTTAGAATGTGTTCATTGTTTAGGGCTATTTAATTCTATTTTAATTTTTATACATTATGTGTTATTTATAGTGTTTTAATTGCCCTGTACACCGCCCCGAGTCCCTTCGGATAGGGGCGGTATATAAATCCAAATAAATAAATAAATATACATCACAGAAGCTATTAATCCCTCTATGGCCTTGAATGGTTCAAAAAGACTATGCAATCATCTCTTTCATGTGAAAACAGCATATTCATTACAATTAACTGCAGAAGTTCACTTCTCCAAAACTTCTTAATTGGAGTCTTGCTGATAGCCATATATATATATATGTGTGTGTGTGTGTGTGTGTGTGTGTGTGTGTGTGTGTGTGTGTGTATCTGGCCTAATTCACAAAGAAAGTATTTTTCCTTCACAGTCTATTAGTTATTGTGCATTTTTTAAAAAAAAATATACAAAATTAATGTATCGTCTCTCTTGTTTTTTTTTCTTTTCACATGCTTATTCTGTATATTATTTCAGCTTTATAATCAAACATTAACAAAATTGTAAGCATATAAGCAATGGTGATCTTATTGTTATAGCATTAATAGATTTTTTTAAACCACCTTTTTAATATATATAGGTCACCCAGTTGGATTTCATGATTAAGGCAGGCCTAGAACTCATAGTCACCTGGTTTCTATCATAGCACCATACACATTGTACCAAGAATACAATTGCTAACACATTTATTCAGATGTAAATCTTTTCTAACTTAAGTAAGATTTACTTTTTTACAGATCTACCATTCATACACTTGCATATAAGCGCATCCGCCAATAAGTAGGTTTGGGATACTATGTTCATTCATGAGTAAGCTAACCTTCACATTTACTTATACTCAAATATAGGTGAGATATATGGGTATTTTTTTAAAAAGTATTGTCATAGTCCCAGATAAACCCATCCATAGATAAGTGAACCAAGTTTTGGGGTGAATTTTGGCACCTAAAATTCTTCTCTTATCTGTGAACACAACATAATGCAACTTTTTATGTGATATTGTGGCAAGTACATTTGAAGCAGGAAAATGCATTGCCTTCTCTGCAAAGCATTAAAAATGCATTGGCAATGCCTAAAATCATCAGCACTCCTGAAGACTGATGTATTTATACACTGTCTTTAGTTTATCTCAAACTTTATGGCAAGAGACAGTGGATTTGAGCCTTGAGCTTGGTAAGCTCAGTGACTTACCTCCTGATATTGCTTCACTTCTGTCAGTGCAGAACACAACCATTTCATGAGGAATAAAGTACACTGGTTGTGGTTCCTCAGGCAAAGAAAGGCAGATTTTGCTCAACTGTCAAGGAGGGCAGAATCTAGGTATGAAATATAACGTGGTCAGGCATGTTTTGACTACTTAGCAGGAAGAATAAAAATCACAATAGAGTACTTGATGAAAATATAATCTTACAAGTCTTCCAATCTAGAAACCACAGTGTGGAAGGCTAATCTTCAGGCAAGTTAGAACAGCTTAAGCAGACAAGGCACTGCTCCAAAATTACAGATTTTCCACACAGGGACTCCTTTCTTCTTTTCCTGTCAGCCCAAGGGAGTAATAATACAGGTGTTTTTCTGTATTTGGGCCAAAAGGAGTTTCACTTTCCTAGCAAACTTTTGCACTCAGAAATATGGACTCTTAAAAAATGCCATATGCATATTGCAAAGATTTATGAGTTGGCATAAGGTTGCTATTTTCATTATTCTGGTTAGTTACCCAGTCACCCAGATGTTTAGAGTGGATTTTGCATTTTTAATCTACCTGCTTACTCCTTTCCAAGGACCTGGAATAGGCAGATGTTGTTTGATGCTGTTAAAGGTATCTTTGTGTGATGTAAGCAGCAAAGTAAAGCTGCCTTTTGCATTTGACTGATGTTGACTTTGTCAATGGCAATGTTGTTCAAGTGCAGCTCCACATGTTTTGGGATTGCACCCAACATGCCTATTACTATTGGTACTGCCTTTGCTTTCTTGTGCCACAGTTCTATTTGCAGCTTTTTATATTTTGTGATACTTTTTTCCATTTCTCTCCTGTTCTGTTGTCTCTATATAGCAAGGTCCATTATACAGAACTTTTTATCTTTCTTATGAATAATTGTTAAGTCTGGGGTGGCTAGAGAATTCTGGGAGTCAAAGTCCACATGTTGCCAAGCCTCCAAGGTTGAGTTCACTGATTTAGAAGATTCTAATGTTTTGAAACTGTCTTGGTGATGGAGAAACAAATATTCCGAGACCCCAGTTTCCCAGTGTTGCATATTTTGTTTCTAAGGCAGAACACTTGTGTTTCTGAAGGCAGGAAACCTAAGTGATGCATTTATTTATAAAATGGAAACATTTATCTTGTGAATTACAAGATGAAAGCCCCATTTTGGGTGTCAGTTGAACTCCACCTTCCACCGCCCAGAAGCAGACCATAGTGTGATTAAGGGCTTGTAAAACAGTTCCAGCTGGTATGTTGCTAATTACCCATGGGTCAATTTCATCTGGCCTACTATCCAGAAAGAAAGAAAAAGAGTTGAGAGATAGAAAATATGATTGTATGAGGGGGCTCTTAATCATGACCTCCTTAGTGTGCTGCATCAAGGTTTCATAAATGATTTTGCAGCTTAGGAAACAAATGAAGGAAATGATTCATCTGTTTTTATTGCGATAGTAATATAAAAGAAAATCTACTGCTAAGTATAAGTAAAAAAAACATTATGAGAAAACTTTCTAGTGATACATTCTCCTCTTAGGTTTGTTTCTTACTACCACCTAGATATTTATTCTTTATGCTGAATATTGAAGATTATTGCAACTATCCTTTCAAGTCTTTTCATTTATATTTGTATTGTCTCAAGACTTTCTTCCTTTAAACTATATTCCAAAGACATAAATTTGCCTTGTTATGGTATCTGTAGTATATCAGACAGCATTCAAGCTTAAATTTGGTTAGATTTGTATTCCGTCAATTGACTAGTTTACGGTGGCTCAGTGGGTTAGGATGCTGAGCTTGTCAATCAGAAGGTCGGCAGTTTGGCGGGTCGAATCCTGAGTGCCGCGTAACAGAGTGAGCGCCTGTTACTTGTCCCAGCTTCTGCCAACCTAGCAGTTCGAAAGCACATAAAAATGCAAGTAGAAAAATAGGGGCCACTATGGTGGGAAGGTAACAGCATTCTGTGCGTCTTTGGCGTCTAGTCATGCCGGCCACATGACCACGGAGACGTCCTCGGACAAGCGCTGGCTCTTCAGCTTTGAAACGGAGATGAGCACCAGCCCCTAGAGTTCGAAACAATGAGCATGCACAGGGGAACCTTTACCTTTACCTTTACTTACTGTTAATTTTGCCATTTTGCATATTCTGCAATTTTATCTCCTAATCTAATATTGTCAACAAGTTTCTTCTTTTCCAATGTGCCCAATTTATTCTTGCAGCTGTCAGCATATAGCCTAGTAAACTGTGATATTTTTCATTTATGCTTTCTGAAATTATACTTAAAAAAATATTTGTGGCTTGAGTTCAAATTCTATTATTAGAGAATTTAGTATTTTCTGAATATTTTGATGCATACTTTTGAGTTTTTTACATAACCATCCCATATGATAAAAGTTCCCTTTTCTTATGACATTTCCACCATTTATTGTTATATGACTTGTTTAGATATTCTTTGACGGTATTATATATCATCTGTAAAACATTTTACACCATTTTTCCCTTGAATTATAGCTTGGAGTATTTTCATGGCTTTTCCTAGTGTTCTGATTATTTGAAGTTTTGCATCCACTTCATGGATGCAATTTTTGCCTTGTTCCATCTCTATATTTCTATAACAATTTATGTATTCACCCTAATAGATGATTTTGGGCAGGGGTGTCAAACTCAATTTCATTGAGGGCTGCATCAGCATTGCGGTTGCCCTTAGAGGGCTGGGTGGGCATGGCCTACTGGGTGGGTGTGGCTAGAGTGCGTATGGCCTACTGGGTGGGCATGGCCAGCTCTACATCGTTCGCATCAAGGGTGCCTATGGGGGCCTGGGCAGGAGTGGGACAGATCTGAGGGTCTCTGGCAGAAGGAGGGTCTCTGGGCCAGGTCCAAGGCAGTGGGGGCCATTCCCTCACTATTTCCAGGATGGCTTCATGGGCCACATGAAACCACTTTGCGGGCCAAATCCGGCCCCTGGGCCTTGTGTTTGACATGTCTGATTTTGGGTTTGTAAAACAAGTTTCAAATTCTGTCATTTTCCCTCCTCCTTTCTTGAGATCACTTTTTATTTATCCAGCAATCTCTGGTCAATTTCTATCTTAATTGAGCAGGAACTGCTGTGTCTGAAACCTGCTTCTTGAGTCTGGATGCACCATATTATCATATGTAATTAAATCTTTCTTACTGTGGTTGACCCTGAATAAAAGGCATTTGACAGTGAAGGAAGGGAAAGGTACTTTCCATTGGCCTGTCTGTCCTAGATGAATTCCTTTCTATGATGCCATCAAACCTTAACAACCTGGAATCTTAGGAATCATAATGAGAAAGATTCTCCCAGCAATTCCAGCAATTACCACCTTCCACATAAAATGATTGGTAAGCAAGGACCAGTGGGGTTTAATGGTTAGGAGACAGGATTATCCCACCCAAACCATGTAGCTCATTGGATTATTTTGGAACTGTCACGAACTCATGTTGTGAGAATAGCATTTGTATATTTCATATACACGTGTCAAAAAACCCTACTCGCTATACTAAGGGTGAGGAACTATGGCCCCTTTAATGACCCCAACTCCCAGATTTCCTGAGACAGCTACGCGGGCTCAGGAATTCTGGGAGCTGAAGTTCACAGATCCTACAGCCCCTGCTGTATATGATAGTGAGCTCTTGAAGGAAAAGCAAGCTATCAATCAAAGATATAAAATAATGAAATAAGAGTTTCAGGAACTTACTTTGGCAGATACTCAAGATTCCCTTTTATTTTCCTGCCTTTTTTCCCCTTTTTAATATGCTATCCCTTTATTGCTATATTGAAAGCCTGGCCATCGGAATCTATAACAACAATCAGATCTAGTTCTCTTCATTTCCTCCTTTTGACTTTTCTCTTAAGGTTGGAAATGTTCTGGATTCAATCTTAAATATAGATTATATATTTTTAAGTGTGACCAAAATGATTTCGGTTTTTTTTTCCTCCCCAGAAGGTTTTGGGAAACCTTTGGAATAACTGAACTTCATTTCTGTACTTGATAAGATGTAGTGGGCCATGTCTTCAAGATGATAACCTGCACAGAGGTTGTAACGTAGTCCTGAGAAATTTCAAACATCAGCTTCTTTCCTTCCAAAGTGTTTTCTGATTTTTTTTAAAATTATCTTGCCAAATTAAGAGAAAAGCTGAAACCTTAAAAGTTTGCAAAATATTCTGTAAAATGTATGCTATTTTGTCAGCAGTAAGATCCTTTTCCTATTGTGGTTTGCATGCTTCTGCAATCAGATAATGGATATAAGGTGAAACTGCTGGCCTTTATGCATTAGATTGGAACATATTGTGCTATTTATGTTTAAATCTAGAATGGACTTGTTAAAGAACCTCCCTGTTTTAAATAGTAATCTACCCCTTGGGGGAAAATTATAGAGTTCACATAGAAACTGGCTAAAATTAAAAGTTGTAAAAATATACCATAGTATTGAAAAATAATTTCAGAAAAATGGTCTGTGAAGCCAAAAATAGGTGCCTGTCTATAGTATTCATCTGAAATGTTTTTGCAATTCTCAAGAGGAGAAACTTAGGCATGGTCTGTTGCTCTGTAAGCAGGAGTGGCAGAAGGAACACTTGAGGACAGAAATGAATGGCGGAAATGTCTAGTTCTGAATGACTAAAATTGTGAGAACCCATGGCCCTTCAAGATGTTTGGAAACTGTAAATCAGCAGTATCTGGAAAGCCACTGGTTCCTTACCTGTAGTTGTATTTTTCTGTTGTGCCAAGTCATAATAAAAGAGTTTACTAACTAGCAGTGAGTGGAAACTTATCAGAGGGACATCCAATCTAGATTTAGATTTTAGATTTAGATTTTTATTAGATTTATATACCTCCCTTTTTCCGTAGGACTCAGGGCGGTTTACAGGGTGTTTAAAACATCAATACAAAAATTAAAAAACAATTAAAAATGATTAAATTCAGTCCCTAAAGTAGAAATATAAAACCCCAATTAAAACTCTCAGCCTGGGCTGGAAAGCTCAAAGAGCCAGGTCTTCAGGTCCCAGTGAAATGAGCGAAGGTTGGGGGCAGTCCTAAGCTCCACAGGCAGCTGGTTCCAAAAGGCAGGTGCACCCACAGAGAAGGCCCTACCCCTGGGTGTTATCCGCCGGCAGTCTTTTACCGGCAGCACCCTGAGTTGGAATTTCCTGACACTGAAAACTGTTAAGCAGTTGAACAAGTTGCCTCCCAGAGTTGTGGGTGCTTCATCACAGGTGGTTTTCAAGAAAAGATTGGACAACTATTTGTCAGAGGTGTTATGAGGGGTGCACCATAGAAGGGCCCTTCCAATCCTATGATTCAGTGGATTCATTTTGCATTCCAAAAGCTAATTGATTTTCATTTTTTCAAGATTGTGCCACTTCATTTACAGATATCTGTGACTTTATAAACTTGAATGAAGTGTAATTCTCCTCCAAACTTGAGAATTTGTCAGTGTTGTATCACAGCCAACGGTGTTACTGTAGTGTGAAGATGCGATCACATCGCATCTGTAGCTGACACTTCCATGTGAGTGCATAGAGGAAATTTTGGACAGAGCTGTTGGGTTGTACAAACTTTAAAGCTAAGCCTTCTTTGATTCAAGATGCAATCCAAAGGATTGCTGAAAGTTTTACCGTAAACACCTGAAAGATGGAAAACAGAACATTTTAATTTGTGCATTGAGAGATGTTTTAATTGTCATGTTTCCCACATAGATAGCAAAGATGTGAAATGAAGATAACATGGAAGTATTCAAGGGAGATTTAGTTATCTACTGTAACTGCCCAGTATATGGAAAGGCAAGCAGTCCTCTTAAGGTTATAAGGTTTACATGCAAGGAAAGTCCATTTCAGTACTTAGTGTTCAGAGTTTACCCACAGATACTAATTACTATATAAGCTAACATTTAAACAGGCTCTCAGACTATGGCTTGTGGTCTTTCAGCATGTCACCTATGACATTAAGTGGGGAGATTGCAATTATAACACAAACTGATCAGGGTTGTGCAAAGCAAGATGTAAGTCTGGAATGTTTTGAGATGCTGATAAACCTGAGCATAACCACCTGTCAAGAACATCTGCCAGTCATAGCAATACCGATTGGCAGATGTCTGCTCACTTGCTGGTGACTTCTGATGTAAAGTTTACTAGTTCATCTGTAGTTTTGAATTGTCTGTAGATGTGCAAATATTACTGAGCTTCAATGTTTTTATGTTATTTTTACATTTCAGTCTTTTCATTTTGAATTGAAAAAGTTAAATGAAGCACCTTGTTTTTAATTTCAAGTATAAATGACATAATTTTTAAGGTGTTATCTGAGAGCTTAATTAAGGATTCAAACAGGTGGTCTAAGAGCTGGATAGGCATACCATTCACACACACACACACACACCAATTGCTTGTTCTTTCTTTTCCACAAATTTTGAAAAAAAAATTTGCTGTCATAAAGATACAGGCCCAGTCTCACCATGTCCAGCTTATCTCACATGGTACAACATGATTTTTAATGATCCTACTTATTTTCACACAAGCAATGTGTGAGTTGGCCTAACAATGAATAAATTGGTTCATGTGGATTGTCACTTTTAAATGCCATTTAGAGCACAGAAAATGGACCAAGCTGTTCACGTAATACCAAGTTAAACCAAACCCACACACAGAATGACTATTGACAAACCAGTTTATACTAAATTAAACTTTATTGACTAAGGTTTGTTCTCCAGACAGTGTGATTTGATGAACTATGGAAGTATGCATGCAATCAATGAGCTTGACAATAGTTTTAAAAGTGAATGTCAAACAACTTAGTAAAACATATTAAACATTTAAATCTGAAACCGAAGCTGCATGAACTGCGCTGAACTAAAAAGGCACTGTGGTTGAACATGGAAAATAAACACTGGTATATTTCCTTAATATATATTTCAAATAAATTAGAATTGTACTCTTTCAGCCTCACTTACACCCGAACAAAAATGTGTGCAAATATTAAAACTGTCATTAAGAAAATTGGACTATCAAAAACGAATTGAATCATGTTATTATTGAACTAACTTATAAGTGAACAGCAAGTGTAATATTCTTGATATCTTAAAATCATCCTAGGGATTATTAGTACAGCTCAAAACAGTTTATGTAAGGATCTATTTACACCATCCAATGAGGTTGCAGTACAGTTAATTAATTTCTCCACCTCTCAAACTATCACATGATAACTGCAGTTACTGCACAATATGGATGTGTAATTTATCCTCAAGTCTCTCACATTATTGGCAGGCTAACAATCTTCCTTTCTCCCAGTACTACCATCATTGTTATTCAAGCATTATAAAATATAATTATAAAAAGGTGGAGAAACAAGCAGAATTCTTCCTTAATTTTAAGGAAAGATAATTGATTGCAGAAATATGCAACTTTGGATGTTTTACTCACAAGTTTTATTGTGGCAAAATGTCTAGTTGGAATGCAAATGGAAGTTTTTCAAAAGCCACCAGAACTTGATTCTTGAAATATCCTTAATTCGTGAAATACACTTGCTATAAAATGTATGGAAATATTGAAATTCCTTAAAAGAATACCTGATTTGTTTGCACTGCTGGAATCTTTTAATGTAAACACAATAGTGACCCATAATAACCCAGAATAGTTAACCATTTTATGGGTGTATCAGTGCGATTGTATAGCAACCACAAATAACTCCAGTTATCATACAGCAATCACAAATAACTCTAGTTATAGTGGCTGTGATTCCAACCACACAATTGTCCCAACTCCCAGCTTCTGATGGAACTTAAACTGTGAAAAGATTTGTACATAATAGATGACCGCATCCGACAAAAATGATTTCATTTGTCCAGCTTCACATTTTATAGCTAGTAATTAGTGAAGGCTATGGTAGGGTCTACACATAACACTGAGCCATTTTGTATCGTGTGGTAGGATAAGATATAATCTTTCAGGGCAATAAAATACAGTTGGAAATCATAGTTTGTTGGTTTGCTAATTACAACCACAGCTTCAAATGATTATGCATGTGATTGCATTTCTATTTGTGTCTTCTAGATGATTCCCAGTTTGGTTTCACATCCCTTCCAAATATTCACAGAGAGACATGGCAAAACCAAATTTTAAAAAGGAGGGGAAGCACCAAGAATAAAACAAACAACCCATGATTTTTCTGATCATCTCCAAAAGAGTTTCTGGCTTGTTTCAGGATGGTCACCCAACCATAGCTAAAATAATGAGAGTTTGAGTAGCATCCTATATGCAAGTTGGTAGAATCTTGCAGTAGCGGTAGAATGAAATTTAATAAAATTGAAAACTCCTTGAACTGATTCCTTAACTTAGGTTGGAAGGTCTGAAACAGGAAGAAAATGGTCAAAGCATATTGGGTGGGCCTTGTCTGAAATGTAATTGATTGATTCCAGGGAAACAGATGATAACTGCATGACAAGTTCATCCCAGGAAATTGTCTCAAAGTGCACATTTTAGCAAAGGAATGTTCTTAATAAAAAAATGATCAGTATCTGACTTAAGGCTGCCAGTTGTTCAGTAAAGGAATGGTATCTGCATTTCATCCTAAACCGTCCCCCCCCAATTTATTTCAGTGTAACTTTTTAGTATAACAAAAACAAAAACTTTAGAAAAATCAACATACTATACATACATTTCCTGACATTATATATTTCTAAAACAAAACAAAAACCAACTCCCCTACTGTTGTGTTGACTAAGATTTTCTTTTAAACCAGCTACTTTAAATACCAGTTATGTGCTGTTCTTCCTCGCATCACCCCGCTTCCCAATTACCAGAAAAAAAGAAAAATTGACTTTTTTAATATATATATAATTATATATTGCTTATTAAAATCTCCTGGCTGAGATTGTTAAAGTACCACACCTCCGTGGGAACCCACGTGAACACCACGTGCTAAGGCAAATGCAATTCGTATTTAATAGTCGCACTGACTACAGCAATTCCAAAGGGCTAGATCTCCAGGTCATCGGGTCGTGGTCTGCTGCTGGCTCGACTGCTGGCACGACTTGGTGGCCGCTGTTCGACAACTGTGAGAGGCTGGAGCTCATGGCCAGAGCCCACTTTCTTCGTGCTCTCCGGCTCATCATTAAATTCAAAGTTCTGGGCGTGCGAGTTGGAAATGGTACTCCCAGCCTGTCCAATCCTGTTCTGTTCGGCACTGTAGTTTGCCCAGTTTTGTTCACTGGCTTGTTTATTGTAGTTGCGACAGGACGATGTATTGTTCCTATCTGCCGTTACAAGCTTGTATCCTGGTGGAGACATGGGCGACAAGGGGGCAGTTGGAGAGGAGCATCCGTTGAAGTAGGCATATTTCGGAGATCCGCAGTCCTTGGAGGGACTTAAGCCACTGTTGGGAGAGTAAGGATTGCCTTTGGACTTCATGCGATCTTTAAGGCTCTTGAGGGTAACGTAAAAGATCTCAATGACGTTGAGGGTCAGAGATATTATGGATACTACCAGCATGAAGATAATAAAGATGGTTTTCTCTGTGGGACGAGAGAGGAAGCAATCCACTTTGTGTGGACAGGGCACCCGTTCACAAGTGTAGATGGCTTGCAGAGTGAATCCATAGACATACCACTGTATCAGCACAAAGGCCACTTCAAAGATAGACTTGAAAATGATGCTGATGATGTAAGTACGAAGCAGTCCGCCACGCATTTTGACCTTGCCATGTTCTTCAATCCCATACTTGAACTTCTTGATTTCTATCTGCCTTAGAGGCAGGTCTACATTGACTCCCTCGCTTTGGACCAACTTGAGCTCATCCTGTTTCCTATTTAGTTTCTCTTCTTTTCGCATCACATAGAAGACATGGGCTAAATACAAAAGGGTTGGCACCGAAACAAAAATGAACTGCAGCACCCAGAAACGCACATGAGATATCGGAAACGATTTGTCATAGCAGACATTTTCACAACCTGGTTGTTGAGTGTTGCATCGGAAAGCTGACTGCTCATCTCCCCAGGCAGATTCCACTGCTGTCCCCAGAAGCAAGATTCGGAAAATGAAAAGCACAGAGAGCCACACTTTTCCTCCAGCAGTAGAATAGGCTTGGACTTTGTCTAGGAGCCTACCAAGGGCACTCCAGTCCCCCATCTTCTCTACCTGCTTCCTGAAAGAGAACAAAGGAAAAGAGCTGAAGCATGGCCTGCATCATTCATTCATAACCTACAGTGCATGCATGGGGGATGGGATGATGAAACACCTGTATGTAAAATTAAGACACCTGGGTTATGATCGTAGGACTATTTTCTATTTGATGAGACAAGGTTAAAAATCTGGAAATTGTATTGTGCAAACCCGTGCTCTTTAGAGTGTTTGTGAGTACACCTATGCCATTATCAATTCCATTCTAGAGTTTCTTTCTAATATAAAGCCATTTTAGACTGAAATTGCAATTGAAAACAAAAATGTTATTCTAGAAAAGTTTAAAAATAGTAAAGTATATCAATCGATCAGTCCTGCTTTGGCCCACCACTATGGAAAGAGGTAGTGCACAACTTTTCTATTTAATTAAAAGACAGCAGTATCTCTTTTCAATTTAACATAAGATTTTTAAATTTGTTCTAAGGAGGCAAAATTAACTTCATTGCTTCCCTAGGTTGCCTAGGAGGAGGAGGAGGGGAAAAAAGGCCTTGTATAAATTACTCAAACAATTCGAGAGAAACTGATGTTTCTTAACAGTGATTCATTTTAAAGATTTTTACAGCTCTGTTAATGCCTACAAAAAGTCTCAGGGAGATACCTCTTTAATGAGAACAGGGATTCATTCTATTTTTGTCTTTTGACAATCTGTGTGGTTCCTTAAATGAAAATATTTGGGTTAATAGATTTGATTCATATCCCACCTTTTTGTTTATATAACACTCACATACACTTAATGATCACATTGAGATTTCAATTCTAAATATAGTTACCACTGTGCTCCATTGATTGAATGCAATGGGGCTTCTCTAATTAAATATAAATACAAATGTGCTGTGTATAGGTTGTTGGTGTGTCCTGTTCTACAGAATCCTATGTTATTTTTTTAATACTGTTTATTTTGGTATACTGCCAATTGCTAGTATCTCTTTTCAATCCTTTGAAGGACAGACTAAGGACAGTTCTCTGCTCAACAAGCATCCTTTCTTTGAACAGTTCCCTAGTTCAAGGATGCTATAAATCACCAAGAGCCTTGAAAGTGCCCATCTGGAGTTAGGAGGCTGAACATTTCATTGGCATCTATATATGCATTAATATAGAACTCTTATGCATATATACACTTCTGAAAGATATTATCTATTCCATTAGCTGTTTGGCTAAGCATTTCTTCTTTCCTTCTTCAACATGAGTTGCTTCTAAATTAACCTGCACAGGTTGAAGATGCAGTTTATCTTTCTTGAATTAATTAAGAATCATGTGTCACAATAATTAGCTTTTTTAAAAAAAGGTATTGCAAAGGTTTGAAGGTCCAAATGTTTCAATGGTAGACCAGGCAATGACATTCTTTCTTGCTGCTTTGAATGCAGCAAAAGAAAAACAGGAGAATAAGTGGATAGAATAAAATTAAAAAGAACACACCACATTAGATTCAGGGTAATGGAAGGGCTTTTCAACTTAGGTAGTTTACAAATTCAATCACAATATCTTATGTATATCATACCAGAGATCCAATGGATTTTTTAAGATACTGTCCTCATTATAAACTGCATATAATTATAAATTAAACTGTAGGCCATCTTAATTGACCATTTCAGTTTTAATGTACTGATTTGAAAGCTAGTCTTCAGAATCTTTCAAAAAGTATGTTTCAATTGTTCAGCAAAAAGGTGATTCCAAGTGCATGTATTTGCACACACATACTAGGAAAGTCAACAGGAGTTAGAATTAACAAATATACCATACACTTCATTTGCTGCCCAAGCCTCCAGTTGCAAATGTAAAGTATCTCTATTAAGAAATGCTACGTTTTGAGATACCAGTCTGTGGCCTTTTCAGCCTGTAAATGCTATTTTACACATTTATTTATTTTAATTCCATTTATATCCCACCCTTCTCCGAAGACTCAGGGTGGTTTACAAGCTTAGCAGTAGCCTTCATTCTATGTATCTGCCTGCTTATTAGGGCTTTCACACCTCCCCCAAGCGGCATTATTACAAAGTCAGCTTATTGCCCCCCAACAATCTGGGTCCTCATTTTACCTACCTCGGAAGGATGGAAGGCTGAGTCAACCTTGAGCCTGGTGGGATGCGAACCTGCACTAATTGCAGGCAGCTGGTGTTACTTAAGGAGGCATTAGCCCACTGCTCCACCAAGGCTCCACCACATGCAAGTTACCTTCTGATATCAAAAGAAATATTTTGTAAATATTTTGCTTCTCTAGCAGTCATATTTTGTATAATCAAAGAAGTATGAATAATGATCAGGTGGGAATTACTGCATGGTTTACTTACTAGAAGACCATAGACTTCTAAAGACATATCAACCATAGTCCCGCAATAGGTTTATAAGTACTGCAAATTCAGAGAACTGTCAATCTTTTTCACTATTGAAAAAGTTAATTCTTATGGTATCAACTGATTTTTAAAGAGATGTACATTTCTACTATACCTTTTAAGATGACAAGCCTTGAAATATGATACTTGGGACAATCTTTGAAATCAGATGATGATTAGGGTTCATGATTTCAGTATCCATTCAGGACTGAATGTGAATAAATATCAAAACCCTGATCTTACACATTTATCTTCTTTCTGATATTATCTTGGCGATTACCATATTATTGCTGTCATAAATTACTGTTTTGCAACACTTTGCTGATTGGCATCTAGCTCAGCCTACACCTGTGCTGTCACAGCATGTCTTCAACTAGTTGAGGCATTAAAAAGCACCTTTTTTTCTGTGGTACTTGTGCCATGGAACAGGGCTCATCACAGAAGAAGAAAAATAAAAGAGAAATGAAGACCAAAACAATAAAAAGTCAAATCTGTACCCCACTCGTGGAAAATTAGAGTACAGGCATAATTTTGCAAAGAAAGAAAGGTTACACTCATTTATAATTCAATAATCAGTCCTAAACCAGCAACTGTTTGAAATACTTTTCTAGGAAAAAAAAGGCATCCTGAGTAACTTTCCTTTCTGTCTATGGCAAACTGTAACCTTACACACAAGAGTGAGTGAAAGGGTTCACGTGGATTGCTCTCCCATTCTGCTTCTTTACACAGAAGCTTGCCATGTGGGTTGGCTGGGCGCTTTGGTTCACAGCCAAGCATGTGGGAAGCATCTGTGGAAAATGTAATGTTCCTTTCCCTCTGTGGCAATCAAGCTTTCATTTTTGCCAAGCCAGATGTGAGTATAGTACAGCCAACTGTATTGACGCTGCTGTCAGACTTAAAAGACAGTCAGGGGCCAGCCAAAGGCAGTACTGCATGTCATGATTCCAACAACTAGCTTAACATGTAGTTATTGCTGAACCTGGCTGGTATAGAGGGACCGTCACATCCATTGGGCAACTTTTGAAGGGCAGGAAAGTTGAAATCACAACTCTCTACAGAGTGCCCTCTCTCTGCCTATATTACAGGTAGTCCTTGACTTACGACCTTTTCAAAGTTACAACCTGCCACTGGAAAAAAATGACACAACCATTTTTCCCACTTATGTCCATGGTCAAGTGATGAGAATATGGGTGCGTGGCAACTGGCACATATTTATGACAGTTTCATTATCCTGAGGTCATGTGGTCACTATTTGTAACCTTCCCAGTCAGCTTCCAAAGTCAATGGGGGAAACCAGATTCACTTGATGACTACAAAGACTCATTTAACAACTGTGGCAGAAAGGTTGCAAAATGAGGCACAACTCACTTGACAACTGCCTTGTTTAGCAACAGAAATTTTGGGCCCAACTGTGGTCATAAAGTCAAGAATTCCCTGTACTTCAATAGTTAAAAAGACAGGAATTTTTATTTTTAGCAGGATAGATGCGAAAGCAGCAGGTCATTCACTGTGTTTCTTTTAACAGGGAAAAAAAGCAAGTAGAAAAATGAAAGACCTTGGTCTATGAATCATATTATATGGTTCACGTTTTCCAGGATGTGCAATGAAGCTTAAGTACCGATGTGGATAACTAAATGGAGTCTCAGGAGGCACACAGAATTCCAAGTCATAGTGGGTGTGTGAGAGCTGTTGTAACTCTTGCGACAGAAAATCAATGAAAAGAATGTTCCAAGGATTGGAATGGGGATACTATGTTTACTACACAAAAAAATACAACAATCAGATCACCCTTCTTAATGTGGTGCTCCCCAGATGTGCTGGATTATTACATATTGTGGGAGAAGAGGCTGCTTAGTAAAATTGCAAGCACCTGTGCTGCCTTCTTTCCCTCCCATTTGAGCCTTTCCCCCACCATCTACACATTTGCAGGCAAACCTTGACACAGGTGTGGGAGGACAGTGGCAGAGATGCAGAGCAAACTGCAGATGCACCAGCAAACTGTGCATTGCAGCCAAACAAAAGGAGGTGTTTTTCCTTCAGAAGGAGTAGATGGTCTAAATGATAGGAAAAATATAGGAGCCCAGGAAAATAAAGCACGACATAAAAAATGTGCAAGGGCTCTACATGGTAGTCATTAACAGAAGAAAAAGAAAGAGGGGACGACTTACACAGAACAGGTTTAAGAAAGAGACATTGGGTAATAATAATAATAATAATAATAATAATAATAATAATAATAATAATAATAATAATAATAATAATAAAAGAAGGAGAAGGAGAAGGAGGGGAAGGGGAAGAAGGGGAAGGGGAAGGGGAAGGGGAAGGGGAAGGGAAAGAAGAAGAAGAAGAAGAAGAAGAAGAAGAAGAAGAAGAAGAAGAAGAAGAAGAAGAGGAGGAGGAGGAAGGGGAAGGGGAAGGGGAAGGGGAAGAAGAAGAAGAAGAAGAAGAAGAAGAAGAAGAAGAAGAAGAAGAAGAAGAAGAAGAAGTTGGAAGGGACCTTGGAGGTTATCTAGTCCAACCCCCTGCTCAGGCAGAAAACCCTACCATTTCAGGCATAAGAGAATACATAGTATAGAGCAGGGGTGTCAAACTCATCAGGTCATGACATATGACTTTTTGCCAGAGCTGGGATGGGCGGGCCTCCGCATGATGCAACCTCCTGCAACCTCCGCATGATGCAACCGGCACAGTTTGACACCCCTGGTATAGAGCATCACTAATTATAATAAATAGGTAATGGTATAAACATTGTCATAGAAGTAATTGAAAAGCAATAGTATATTGTAATAGTTATCAACTGTTAATAAACTGGTATAAAGATAGGAACAAAATACAGAAAGCACATATATATATTATGGGTGGAAACATTTGGAAGAGGCCTTCATCCTGTAGTGGATAGACAGACAATGGCTAAAATGATGATGATGTAACTATACACTTACGTATATATAGATGATTTAGAAAAAGAAAAAGAAAAAGTTGAATACAAATACAGATGTCTTGAATACTGATTAATAGTAGGGAACTTAATATTGGAAGATGCCTTAGCTGATAAGTTATTTAGTTTCCTTTTAAAAATCCAAACAACCAAGAAATCCTTCTAAAAACCTCTGTAATAAGAATACAAATCCAGTTACAGCAGAGACCTGAAAGGACCCTAATGTATGGGATTATTGCTAAGCCAGTCTGTTATGGTTAGAGAAGTGGATTTGGCTCAGGGAGACCCAAGTTCAGATTCCTACTCAGCCACAAACTCATTGTGCTATCTGAAGCCAGTCAATACTGTGAGTTAAGAAGAAGGTGGGTGGAGGAGCAAAGTAGCTAAGCCCTTGCTGATTGGACCCTCTTTGCTTTTAAACCATTCTCAGCCTAATCTGCCTAACATAGTTTTGGGGCTGGGAGTGAGATGGGATTGGGAGTTGATGATTTTTAAATACTACCTGAAGGATCTTGGAGAGGAAGGTTATAAGTGTAAAAAAAAAAGTACAGAAACTATGTGACAAAACTTCCACAATATTAAGATTATTGCTGCCATCTGGTGGTGATATGGAGTTTTACAGCCAGAGCTGGTAGCTGTAATTCTATTATAATTCTGTAATAATTTTAATAATTTACATATAAATCCTATCCTGTAGCTAAAACTATGCACATTTGCTGAAGATTAATGTCTACTATGACCTGTGCAACATTTTGAAAAACACACTGAGCGGCATGAACAATTTATTATTCTTTACAGCTGTGTAATTTTCTGTAACAATGTTCTCTGAAAAAATATATAGTTGAGTCAATTGGGTAGGCACATACACATTATGTATATGTTTGTGTGATATGTCTAACATCTGGTTGACAGGTAGCTTAACCTACGGTGTAAGGTTAAATCATAACATTCAAAGAGACTAATTCATAGTAAATCTGCATTATATTTGCAGTGCTATGTAAAAACTCCAACCTCATTTACTGCAAAATTAAATCTTGCTGGATGCAATAAAAATTACTTAGGAGTTACAAATCTGAATTCCTCTGCTACGGGAAGTTAAAGCTGCAATTTTTAAAGTTATACCAAGGGGTAAGCTTCGCTGAATACAATCTTAGTCACTAAGTTCAGCTCCAAATTCTTGGTTATTTATTCTTGTGAGCCTCATTTACCTATCTATAAAATGGGGACAATGACTCACATTAGAATGGTTTGGGGTTTTTTTTTGCAAAATTCTTTTACCCATTGAAAGCACTAAAAGTTTTATTCCCATCCTATCTCCTTTTTTTCTTCAAAACTTAAAAGGCAGCTTTATCTCATCTCTACAACCTCAAAATTACTCGTTTCTGCCTAGATTTGCATCTCCCCACATCCAGATCAACCTCTGTTTAACACTTCTTGCTAAACAAACTTTATCCTTGCGACTTAAAAGTGTATTTCTGTTAAGAAACAGGGCATCTATTTTTTTCCCCCTTGTGGAATTCCACAAGTGCATCTCTCATTTATTAAATGTATAGCAGTTTAGCACGAGCAATTCCCCAGAGCTGTTATAAACATTTCCCCCTCCCCCAGATTTTGGAAGCTCTAGATGGGCAACATGGCTGAAGGAATGCCCCCTTTCTCTACACCTCCTCTCCCCACTTCCCCAAAGAGACAAGGATTTTTCTGAAACAGAGAGCCTCATTCTTCCCATTAGTTGACCTCGCTGACTTTTAACAAAACATCTCTCTCCTAAAATTCTCCTGTTTTTAAAATTGTGCGCACAGCAGATTTTGACCAATCTACTAGGGCAGAAGAATAGCGGAGACTGGTATAAGAGAGGAGCAAAGGAGTTCACCATAAACGAGATTGGCTGTTTTGGTTTTCAGCCTTCCTTGGCGACCAAAAACTTTCTCAATGCTAACTAGAAAGAATAAAATGATTGTCTTCGGGGGGGGGGGGTGAGGGGAGAAAAAAAAAGCAAACATTGACACACTGACTCCTCTTCCTTCCAGTGCTGAGCGCCGATTATAACCGGATCCTAGGAACTAGTTTGCCACAGTCAGATTACTATTCCCTGAACGCCTCTGTCTTGCACAATTTCAGGTTGCAACAACAAAAAGTTTTGGTTGAAATTGCCAGCGGAGCAAGGCAGAAGCGATTCTGCCGCCCGGCGCCTCTGGGCTCCTAGGATTCAAGGTAACCCAGTTAAGTTACACGCAACCTCGCTTCCAGCCCTTCTCCAACCTTTGCGCCTATGAACGAGAAGGGAGGTTGGAGGTGAGGGAGACCACGTGAAAAGTCATCCGATTAGCAGTTAACAACAGCAGAAGCAGCAGTTGAACAAAGCCCCAATTAAGGACCATGCTTGGTATGAACCCGAAAAACCGAATCACAATTTCCACATGAAAACAACATGCGTATACGTGTGCATCTTTATGGCGGGGGGGGGATGGGAGGGAGACTTGAAGAAGTTATGGTAATTTCAGATTTCTAGAGAAGCTTTAAAAGTAATTGAGAAACTACAGCAGATTGCTGCCGCCTGCGTTGGGTACCTTTCCTCAAAGCTTGCTGTAAAGAAAGGATTTTTGTTAACACAGACAAAACACATTCTCCTTCGGTAAATAAGGTGAAAATTAAACAAAATTATGCTTGGTGGGAAAGCTAAGCTCCTAAACTCTTAAAACGAATGGCTCCTCCCGAGTTGGTTAATCTGGTAAAAGCCCAGTCACATTAAAAATGTTCTGAAAAGAGGCAAGAAACCCATTCATATCAAAGGAAACTATAATTGTTACTGGGCAACATTAAAAATCCTACCAAAACATTTCACATTATATACATATTTAAATGTCTATAGTTATATATATATAATTTATATAAGCTTATATATGTATACATATATAGTTTTCCAATCACAGGTAACCGCGGTCTTTAAGAAAGTTTGTTAGAATGAACTCCAAATAAAACTTTTTTCCCCGACCTCCATCCTTACCTTCCCGGTCAGCAGAGAAGGACTTCAGCTTTTCAGTTCTTCAGAGGTTAAAACTCAAGTGCCTATTCCAGGCACTCAGACCTGCCTATTTAAACTTTAAAGTCTCCCGTCTCTTGGTGATGGCTGGTGTCCTTCCTTCCCCTTCCTTCCCCTTTTGCCTGGAAGAAAACTGCTGAGACGGTCTTCAGAGGGGAAGAAAAGAGCAAACCCTCCCTCGCATCCCAAGCACCCCCTTTTTTTCACCCTTAACTTGAAGAACTGAGAGAGCTTTTTAAAAGTTTTCCAGCCACTAGCTGTGAGGGAGGAGCTGGAGAGGAGGGGTTGAGAGCATTAGAGGTGGGATCTGCCAAGGGAAGGGAGGAGGAAGCCCAGAGAAGACACAGAAGCAGGAGACAGCTTGGGGAAAAAAATGGGGGAGAGGTGGTGGAGGTGGGGGGGGGGGGGAGAGAGACAGACAGAGACACTGAAGTGGCTGAGTAAGCACATAGTTTCAAAGAATGGGGATACATGAAAGAGACCAAGCTGGGATGGTATCCAGAACTGCTCTTGCTGGAGGGAAGTGACACCGACTTAATTTAGTGCATGAAACACAGAGGTGTGAACTACCTGCATGCATGCTGGGTTTGCCATGGGCCAGTGATGAGTTCAACCAGATTTCATCAGCAGCTGGCCTGCCACAACTCCGTATCCCTCCCTCCACCAAAAAAGAAAAAGGAAAAAAAAAGCATATGGAATTAGCGACAGAAGCCATGACACCAAAAACTTGTGTGCACATAATTCAGGGTGAATTCTCCCTGGAGAATTTCAGAAGGTTTGATAGTAGATGGAGAATGACATCTGGAGTGGCTTCCCCCTGGTGGTTGCCATATGTTTACTTTGATGCCTTCACGGCTCTTTCCTCAGCCATGCATTTCTGAGTCCATCTGCGTCCCCCATTTCCTTGCAGACTCTACAGAGGAGTTGAACAATTTCCCAAGCATAGGAAGGGAGGGGACAATAAAGACGACAGAGAAACCTGCTCCTAAAGAAATGTGGCAAAGTCTTGGAATTGGAGACTTGGTCTTGGTGTGGAATAGCCAGCTGTAAAACAAAGGCTACTCTCTGCTAATTGGACAGAAGTGCCAAAATCCTAGGAACTAATTTCTTAACCCCCTAACTAAGTGTACAAAAGGATGAGAAGCAAGCTCAAATTATATAGTTCTTCATATTTGCAGTGATTTTTACATACATATTTTTACATTTGATATGTGTATGTTTCGGTATCCACGCTAGTATGTGTGTATGGGGTAAAGAGCCTAGCTTTGAGTTCCAAAGAAGAGAATACTGTTGTACATTATCTCTCCTGAGATATACTATTAGA
The DNA here is from genome assembly GCF_947247035.1 of Vipera ursinii. Lineage (NCBI taxonomy): Eukaryota > Metazoa > Chordata > Lepidosauria > Squamata > Viperidae > Vipera > Vipera ursinii. The sequence goes on along the minus strand of NC_139512.1, from coordinate 259,578,841 downwards.
TCAAACTTGTTTACTATGAAACACAAAGTTGGGCTTCCTCATTTGGCCAATCAATGCTTCTAGAAAGAATTCCTTTCTTGTCACCTCTTTTCAGCATGTTTCTTTTTAGATTTTTTTTAATCACACCTTTATTACTTAATAGGTAACTAAAGGTGTCAAACATACCTAATACTCCTTCCTTCTCCTATTTTCCCCATGACAACAACCCTGTGAAGCGGGCTGGGCTGAGAAAGAGTGACTGACCCAAAGTCACTCAGCTGGCTTTTATGGCTAGCGGGAGTAGAACAGTTTCCTGGCTTCTAGTCTATTGCTTTATCCACTTAGACCAAATATACTATTGCACAGAAAAGTTCTGATACGTGGACTTCAGAGACATGCTTAAATTCCTTTATCTCCTGGCCAAACTTTTGCTTCTCCAGGTAGCAAATTCTAGCAGGTAATTACAGTATTTCCTTTAGTCCCTGCCAAATCTACTGCTAAGTTTTAACATAGGTTGACAGTATAGGAAATCCTCGACTTAACCACCATAATTGAATCTGCAAGTTGTAAGTCATGATAGTCATAAAGCGAGTAACCACATGACTGTTTCTGATTTTATGACCTTTTTGCGGTAGTCATTAAGCGAACATGGTCATGCAGAAGTTGTAGAGTGAGAACAGCGGTCGTTAACGAACCCATTCTTCACTTTGGGTCAGGTTTTGCCAGGAACTAGAAGTAAACGTTGTGGGGGGTTTTGTTTGTTTTTTTTGGCCAAAACATTGCAAATCACAGACACCTGGAAATGGGGCACTGCAAACGGCTGTAAAAGTGGGCTGGTTATTGAGTGCCCAAAATGCGGCCAGGTGACTACAGCAGGGCTGACACCAGAACTTTGAATCTGGGTGGGAAGTTCTTTTTTCAGGGTCTGTCAATAATTTCAAACAGTCCCTAAGTGACCAGTCAGAAGTCAAGGATTATCTGTATTAATGAAAGTTGGGGAAAACCAGCCCTATTTCACTTTCTCTAGATAATATTGTAACCCATTATTATTTCCACAGCTACTTGCTAAGCTTGTAAGCCACCCTGAGTCTTCGGAGAAGGGCGGGATATAAATGGAATTAAAATAATTAAAAAAATTCAACCCCACCCAAAAGGTGGTGTCATTTTGGTCAGCCAAAAAAATGGGTCCATCCAGCTGGGAGCTGAAGGTGGGCAGCGGCATGGAATGCTGCTGATTGCTCCATTCTAAGCCCCCTCCCTCCTAGTGATGTCGCCCAGGGCACAGCAGCTACTGAGGAGCTGAAAAGAATGCCAGAAGATGTACTTTTGCATACTTTTCCTACCACATCTGTAAAGGAAAGTCTTTGATTGTATGTTGTAGCTTTCCTGGCTTATTTGTAGCCAAGCAGATATGGGATCAACTACAGACTCATCCAAATTCAGCTGTACTGCAACTAAGAATGTGGCCAGGAAGGAGAGGGTAAAATTAGTTTCCATTACAAACCACCTCCAAGTTATTGCCAGGAAAATTATATAGGTAAGTCACCAACTTGAGAAAGGCTTTATTGTAAAACTAATGAATAATTTAAATGGACTCCCATATCTGGCTCCGAAAATCCTAACTCTGTGCTCCCATCTGGTGGCCATCTTGAGTATTGCAGTCCAGTTATGCAATGTTTGATTAAAATTAAAGAGGGAGATTCTTTAAATTTAAAGATGGATTTAGTGCAAAAAAAAGGATTAGGCTTAGTCTTCAATTTTGGTTCACAACTAATGGTAATAGTTCAACACATAGTCCCTTGGGAACCAGACTTATTGAAGTCAACACTTGAATTTATGCCTAGGAATATGAGCATAATATTGCATTAAAGTACATTTATAACTAAACTCTAAACCTTAGCCCCATTTTAAATGCCCCCTTTTTTATAAGGCTCCAATTTAGAGGTGAGATTTCTAATTTCTTGAAAAATTTGGATATAAGCTAAGTTTGATTTCCTGAAACAAGATTCTGAGAAAAAAATAATAATAAAGTGAAATGCAAGCAAGTTGCCTTGGCATTTCCATACAGTATTTATTTATTTTTGGTGCTTGTTTTTTATCTTTATGTAAATTTCAAGGCATTGATCATCCATGTTGAGTTTCCTAGCTCCATTGCTGTAGTGGAGACACAAACATATTTGTCTCACTCCTGTAATCTTCTGCATCTCCAAGAAGTTCTCTGATCAACAATATAAACAAACCAAGAGTGCCTGTGCTTTTGCCATAACATCTAAGCCTGAAGAAAACATCACTATTTCAGGTTTTGTTTTTGCTGGACTAACATCACACCTTTTCTACTGGAGCTCAAGGAATTAGAAATCTCACCTCTAAATTGGAGCCTTGAATGTGAAATTTTCTCTTTTAAGAGTTGAAATGGAACCAGTACTTAAGGCGCCGGCCTAGAAATCAGTAGACTGTGAATTCTAGTCCCGCGTTAGGCACAAAAAAACCTAGCTGGGTGACTTTGGGCCAATCACGCTCTCTCTCGGCCCGACTCGCGTTACAAGGTTGTTGCTGTATGGAAAATGGGAGGAGGATGGAGTATTTCCTATGTTTGGCCCCTTGAGTTACTTAAAAAGGAATATAGGCAAGATAAACATTTAATAAATAATGTTCTTGGCAGCTCTTTGTTTTAGTTTTATTTTGAAACACAAAATAGTTAAGCCTTTCAAGTTAATTCTTATACACAATTACTCAGAAATAAGTTCCAGTGTATTCAGTAAAACCTCTTTCTAAGGGGTGATAAATCTAAATCCGGTTGAGCTTCTGACAACTGGAGCATTTGCTTCCTCTCACGGGGATCCCTGCTGCAAATAAGAGAAGTCTGTCACTGGGATGTGAACAGCTCAACCAACTGTTTCGTTTGACATGTATATTTTGAAACAACAACAGATGCTCCCTCTTCTGTGTGAAGGCAGCAAGCAATGGAGTTCTAGGGAAAAGAAGGAAAAAGAAATTTCCTTATAGACACAGCTCCGGTCTGGGAGGAGGTTGTTTCTTTGGGCAAACTTGTCTTCCTCTTTCTTTGGTTCAGTTCCCTTGGAGTAATTGCCACAGTTGCCCCATTTTCAATTACTCATTTCCATGTGTAGGTTTGCCAGAAATAGAGAGAGTGAGATAAGCAAATGTTCCTGAGATTCCTCACGTTTGCTTCTTCAGAGGAGAAGTTAGGCAACAAAAGGCAAAGGCACAGAGAGCAGATGAGTTACCAGCAAGTCCTCTCTTTTCAGCCAGTGCTTGACAATGTCAGTTCCCTAAAAGCAACCTTAAACTCATTCTTTACCCTTTGCAAAACAGCCCTTTCCAAGCGCGCTTTGCTGTGAATTGGTTACACATTGATGTCTTCTCCTCGTTCAAGCAACATGGGGCAAAGAAGAAGCAATAAGATTAATATTCTCTCCAACAGGGTTCCTTTAGTTAAACAAAGCCACCTACCAGGTCCTTGGAAGTACACCGTCTTTGTTACCTTCTCTGTCAGTGAGCTTTCCCCCATCCTGAAATTTGAACAGCACCCACCCTCCTGGTGTTTCGAAGGGCCCTGAAGAAGTGTATCTTCACCTAAGCTTTTGGCAGGGATGACAGACACTTTTTCTTGTTTATGTTTGTCCCCATATGGGTTTGTTATCTCTGCCATATTTGTTCTTTGTGTTGTTTTCTTGGTTTAAATATGTTTAACCATTTGCTGGAACAAACACCTCTAATACCATTTTCTTGAGCACAGGTTCTCCTCAGGGCTGCGTCCTAAGTCCGCTGCTGTTCACCCTGTTGACTCATGACTGTTGCGCTAGGTTTTCCACCAACCATATTGTGAAGTTCGCAGATGATACAACAGTAGTGGGCCTTATTCATGATGACAAGGTGGAAGCTTACCGCAAGGAGGTTGAGGGGTTGGTGAACTAGTGTAAGGAAAACAGCCTAGTTTTAAACACCGGAAAAACCAAAGAGATCATTGTTGATTTCAGAAAAGGCAGGCACAGTCACACTTCTCTGTGCATTAATGATTCATTTGTGGAGATGGTTACCAGCATCAAATTCCTGGGTGTGCAGTTAACAAGTAGGCTTGCCTGGTTGCTCAACAGTGAGAAACTGGTGAAGTGGGCACAGCAGTGCCTGTACTTTCTGCGTCGCATGAGAAAAGCTCATCTTCCTTCCCCTGTCCTGACCACTTTCTACAGGGGGACGATTGAGAGCATCCTGTCATACGGCATCACAGTCTGGTTTGGAAGCATCACTGCTTCAGATAGGAAGGCGGTGCAGAGAGTGGTGAGGATGGCTGAAAAGATCATTGGCAGTTCCCTCCCTCCCATCCAGAACATAGCACAGAAGGGTTGTTTGGACAGGGTCCGTAAGATTATCTGGGATACTACTCATCCTCTCCACAACCTGTTTTCATTGCTACCTTCTGGGAGGAGGCTTCATGGTATCTGAAGCAGAACATCCAGATTCAGCCATAGTTTCATTCCATACAGCATTAACCTTGTGCCCTACATGGCATGGGTCCGGATTACCTACGGGAGCACCTACTGCCAGCGTCAACACCCCTCCGTCCTGTGCGCTCCCACAGAGAGGGCCTCCTCAGGGTGCCACCGGTCAGAGAATGCCGGCTGGTGACCCCCAGGGGGAGAGCATTCTCGGTGGGTGCGCCAATCCTCTGGAACCGCTTACCAGCCGAAATCCGGATGGCCCCCGACCTTCGCACCTTTCGGCGAGATTTAAAAACCTATCTATTCCAGCAAGCCGGCCTGGCCTGATAGATTTGGGGTTTTATTTGTAGATCTGGGGTTTTATTTGTTTTATTGTTGGTTTATTGTATACTTACTTTGCTCTGTACACCGCCCTGAGTCCTCCGGGAGAAGGGCGGTATATAAAACAAATAATAAATAAATAAATAAACTCTCAGGCTTCCTCCTTCCATTATATATTCAAGATGGACAGTATTTAATATTTTATTTTTATGTATATGTAGGGGTGTGCGTCTATACATATGTTGTATATAGTATGTTTTAGGTACGTGTCATGGATGTGTTTCACTTTGAGAGCGGGCAACTAAATTTCATTTTTGATGTCTGCCGTTGTGCCCACAGTAAAAAAATGACAATAAATATTATATCTAAACTGCCCAGAGTCCCTGGGAGTTGGGTACCATAATACATTTAATAATGTATTGCTATTATTAAAACAGAAGTATGCAATTTATAGTTTGACCTTTAGCATATATTCCAGTTCTTTCCTTGAAATCTTCCAACAGAGAACTCAAGATGTTCAAACTGCACAGCATTATTAATTTTACTTGAAAGCTTCCACGTTTAAAGATAGTTTTGTTTACATCTTGTTAAATATTGTGTATGTTAGGAAATTATATATATATATATATATATATATATATATATATATATATATATATATATATATATATATATATAGTTTTATATATATATATAGTTTTATATATATATAGTTTTATATATATATAGTTTCTCCTTTAAAATAGCTCTCCTCAAGTGGTACTTTTCTATTACATGGTTAATAAGAGTTCCTCTACAAGGTATATGGGTGGTTTTTAAAATTTGATAAAATAATTTATTTAGGAAGCAGGCTAGAAACCGGGAGACCATGAATTCTAGTCCCATCTTAGGTATGAAAGCCAGCTGCGTAACTTTGGGCCAGTCACTGTCTCTCAGCCCAATTAACCTCAGCTGTAGTTGTGGAGAAAAGAAGAAGGAGTATTAGATATGTTCACAGCCTTGGGTTCTTTATTTAAAAAATAACAAGGTGCAATTGAATAAAATGTAGAAAGTTAATAGTTAATGAGCTTCTGCACCATTATAATTTGGAGACATCCCCCTTCCAGTTTTTCTTAAGCAAAATGAAAAACATCAGAATAGCAGCCAACATCAGTTGTAATTTTCACCTTGGAAATTGGCCTTTATCCTTATTTTGACTTTGGAGGTCTCAGCAATTCCTTGAAAGGCATAACAGATATTCCAGCGGCAAATGCTATTTAAACAACTCACAAGCTGCTTCTTCTGTGCTGTTCCTATATTTTGACAGCTGAGAATTTTGCACCGCTGTTAGGTTTCAGGAGGTTCACTGAAGGCCACTGCTCAGATAATATTCATTCTGGCCTTGTAATCTTTTGATATCATTACACAATCTTAGCAACACAGAAACCATCATATATCTTGACAAGTTGATCTATGTTCACTATTCTCCCATGTTCAACTTCCATACTATGTTGTTTACTGATAAGTTGCTGAAATCCTATCTTGTATTACTAATTAGGCTATAAAGAAATAAACAGAACAAAGGAGAGGTCTCATGGCAGTGATTACAGAGAGATGTGACTCAAGCCCCATCTCCTTTCTATGAGCATTGAGAACCTATGGACACCCATACTGTCTCTTACATTAATGTAATGCAACACATGTAAATACAGTGTGTAATTAGATCTTCGGATAAATATATATTTATTACATATACTGTATATCCCACCTTCCGTTCAGAATCTTGGGTGACTTCTTTCCCAACAACCATCTTGCAAAGTAGACTGGACTGACTACCAGTCCAAAGTCCTCCCACCGAGACTTCAGGGCTGAGGGTGGATTTGAACCTGGGTCTCCCTAATCTTAGTCCAACATCTTAACCACAACTGTATCCAGCAATCTGATGGTACCCATGCTTAGAATTATTTGATTCGCTTTGATACGATTGCTGTCTGAATTACGTTTAGACAGAATGACTTCAAAATCAGTGGAAAAGACATAAGAGAACTTTCCTGGAACTTTCTGAGCACCTTCAAAACCTGCTCTAGATGTCTGGGAGCAAGTTCGAGGAGAAGCAAGGAAGACTGGAGGAGACAGAGCAAAGTCCTCTTCTTTGCCACCTGCAAGCTAGTCTCATAGCAAAGTACAGTGCTACAAATACACTTTACTGAGTTCAGTAAGACATGCTCCCAAGAGTGTTTATGTCAAACCCTAGCCTTTGTTATGTCTCCTCAAAATTGCTCAAACAAAAGCGTTCATAATACTGTCGCTGTTTTCTTTAACAGGAGAACATCTTGCCCCAACTTGAATTGATGTTACATATTACTTTTTTCCAGCGCCTTCTAACAACACCATTTGGGTTTCCTAATCAGCTAGATACAAATGTCATTTGTTTCTTAAAGAAGCAAGGGAGTCTGTTTTTTAGGAGAACTTTGTACTTCTTTTCTAGATAAGGCAAAGATATATGATTCCATTTCTCCATAAGGCACATATCTGAGTAAGAAAAGAAAATGTGCTTCAGGCATCTTTCTGCCCTCCTCAGTGAATCACAGAAATGTCAGGGTAAAATAAATTAAGCACAGAAAAAAGTTCCAGAATTTTCCCAACAATATAGGAAGGCTTTGTTATTTTGAATCAAAAATACAACCCAACCTAATCTCTAGAACTTCACTATGTTACCAACTGATACTTTTGATCTTTGAACTGTGAAGTAACAATCATAAAGTAATGAAGGCTGTCACAACTCTAAAATTCAAGTGCACACAATGAACTGGCTGATAGGAGAGATCGGAAAAACCAAAGGAAACATTCCTTAATGTAATTTTTTTTAAAGATCCTAACTCATAGAAACTCAGTAACAATAACATTTGCAGAAGGCTTCCAAAAGCTGGAATTTTCTGTCCCTTGAAGATAGCAGTAAGGTAGGAGATTGTCCTTAGGAGATTGTCCAGGACTCAACTTAGAAAAAATGGACCAATGTATTACATTTTGAAGACATCAAACAATGCCTATTTAATGAAGGAAGGTTTATTATTATTTGCTGGCTTAACGTTCTGTAAATCTAAAATTTTCTACAAAATGCTATGAAATCTGTAAATTGAAAATTTGCTTGCAAGCTGTCTGGAGTATCTGAGTCTTTAATTCACCTTTTTTTTTGAGCTGGGGGTAGGGAGAGCACAGAGAACTGAAGAAAGGAAGGCAGTTAAAAATCAAATCAACTTGTGCTGATTTAATGAAAGTTGTAGATTGTACCAGAGACACAAGATAGTCTGCTGAACAGAGATTATTCTGATTGTTTTGAAATAGCATCAAAAAGATTAAGCAGCAAAGCTTTGACAAAAGAGGGCTTTGTTTTAACTTTGGGGGAACCCTTTAATTTAAAGATAAGGTCTTCACAGTATGCGTTCCTTGATTGAGAAAATGCATACAAAGAAAGAAAGAAAGAAATTGCCAAACTCAATTTTCCATTAACCCAGAGATTGGGAAAATGAAGGGAATATAAAGAATTTAGGCAAGTTGAGTTTACATCTATCTGCTGCCCATCATTCAGTCCAAAGGCCCCAAGAAACTGTTGTGATATATCTGGACTGATTCTTCTTAGCCTCATACCGCCCCCTGCCCCCCCCCCCCAACACACACACTTTTAGGCCTTTTTTCCACAACACATGATTCAGAGGAAGTAAGCTTATCTTGTAACCTTCAAAACTGAGTTAACCATCTCAGCCATTTAATCAACAAAGCATTGGCATCAACCCCCAATAGCTTCAACCTTAGTTGGTGCTAAACCACCCATTCCCAATCAAAGTTAACATCCCTAATATTATATAAACCATTTAGTAGGTCCTAACTAGGGAAAGAGACAACATATTTCAGAAGCCTCTAAAACTGGACTTCTTTAGGCTGCATCTGCATCTCTTTAAGTTATTTCAATCCACATCTCCCATGTGGAAAGTTACATCCTTGTGGATTTATTTTATAATTATTATTTTCTCTTTCTCCAAATGGAGAAAAAAGCAAACCCCAGCATGAAGTGGTTAGAGAAGTGACAGTCTCCTAACCTCCTTGGCTGCTGGGAAAACTGAAAACATTGCAGCATTACATTATCCAATACTTGCATGCTCCTGGTATGGAAAATTGTACCAATAGTCGGGGAGAGTGTGAACACGGATATATACATATTGCTTTACCTTCTTAACAGGCAGAAGCTGTTGTTGGCTGTTAAACAAGTTTTGAAATTATTTTCTTCACTAGTTGCAGGGCCCTGGCTCCAGGCAATCCTTGACAGCCCATGCAGTTGTCTGACAGGAATTAAGAAATTATCTAAGTTTATAGAGTTCTTCAGGCTGATAATGAAAATCAGAAGGAGTTTGGAGATAGTCAAAACCCACTACTCATGGGATGGCTTTTCCTATGCTTAAGACTCAGGGAATTTGCTCTTGCCGTTTTGTGAAGTGGACCACTATTATACCCATTTTACACAGTGTGAATTAAATTAAATGAGCTATTAAAGTGCCATTCTAGCAGTTCCTAATTATGCTAGTGTTAATTTCCATGTCTCCACATATTACATTTCATGCACCTTTATTAGACACATACCTTGTGAGTTTAACATTACACAACAGAACATAAATTGGATCCAACAATAAATTGTTAGACAATTTCTCAGATTCGAGTTAGTGAAACTGCATGAGAAGATTGATTGCTGCAGTCGTTCATTTTCTTGTGGAGCTTGAAACATTCATTCTTTGACTGAAAAAGACAAAAAATAATAGGGTGAATTCATTGCCCACCCAGTGTCAACTTTATGCAAGGCAGCTCACAGTGCACTTACTTAAGCAGTTTTGAAAAATCATCCACATAATTATTTTTCAATAAAAAATCTTATGTACTGTGGTTCCATATGATGGAAACCTGATTGTAAACTACAGGTAGTTCTTATTTAGCGACTTTCTTATTTGCTGTTACAGTGGCGATGAAAAAATAACTTTTTGATGAAACTTTGCAGTTATGACCTTCACAGATCTGTAAAACAAAAGAAAGTTGAAGTAGGATCATAAGAATAGTCACAGTTTCACTTTGCTTACGACCAAGTTTGCTAAATGAGGACTACCTATAGTACAATCTGTATTCAGCTCCCCAATTAATATAAACCCTGCTTGTTTCAATTTTATTTAATATTGTTGGAATTTTTAAAATGTATATTCAATTAAGGGAAAAAAAGTATTCTGACAATCTACCTATTTTTATGCCATTCTGGCTTATAGTTCAGACTCCCCTAGGATTCTCCTTGCTAAACTAAATGTCAAAATGTGTTAGCATGTTTGAGTTAAAGTTACATGTTTTCATTTATAAATTAGGATCAGGTCATTTTTTTATTACTTAGATGACAATGTGAGGTGTCCAGGTAAGATATGATAGTTGAAGATATGGAAGCTGAAATCTGGAGGGTTTGGGAAAACTGAATTTAGGACAAATGACATCACTTTTATACCTGGGGTGGGTGGGGTATTTGAAAATAGAATAAATACAATAAAACTCAGCCCTTCAAACTAGTTGTTCACAGCCCCAGATGAAAAAAGCGACTTATGACTGGTCCTTGCACTTATGACCACCGCAGCCTCCCCCATGGTCAAAATTTGAGTGCTTAGCAACCAGCATGCATTTACAATAGTTGCAGCATCCCGGAGGTTACGTGACTGCCATTTTCAACCTTCCCAGATGGCTTCTAATAAGCAAAGTCAATGGAGTAAGCAAGATTCAGTTAACGGCTGTGTGATTCACTTAACAACTGTGACAAAAACATTTGTAAAATTGAGTGCAACTCACTTAACAGTTGCCTTGCTTAGCAGTGGAAAATCTGGTCCCCATTATGGTAGGAAGCCGATGACTACTCATAATGTAAACTTCAAGAAAGCTTGACAAGAGCACTGGGAAATCCAACTTCTCAGCAGATGCAAATGAAATGCATTCCTGGGTCCCTGAGTCACCCTGGGCTCCAAGAAGAGAGTGGAGTTTGGAAGCAGGATCCACCACCTTGCATGGTCTTTCATGGAACATGTGAGCCTGTGGCTACATTATCCTAGCCATCCTCTTTATACACTTTTTTTTTTAAAAAAAATCAGCTGCCGTGAATTATTAATTCCCTTTTCTCTGTGGCAGCCAGATTAGATAACAAGTTCTAACTTTTAATAGTGCATTCCAAATGCTACAGATTATAACAGAAAGTTTTGCGACTCCCTATCGTTGTACCGCAATGAATGATGGCCTTTTCTCTCTGCCCATCTTTTTGTGCAGGACAGCTCAACCGCAGCTACTGCCAATTAAGGAGAAAACCCTTCAGCTGAAACCTTTACGTAGTTTTAGTTCAGTTTAGTTCATTTTGTAGAAAGCGTGTTTATGTTTCATAAACACAACAAAACAAGAATGACACAAGGAAAGAGGTTCTATAACTAGAGAAAAAAGTTCAAGTATACAGCAAGTCAAGAAAGAATATGGTACATTTTTTCATATTTGGCTCCCTCTTCTGGGCACCATAGAGTTAAACGTAGGGAATAAATTCATCCCTCCGATGTTATTTCATCATACAGCTATTTGGAAAACAACGTCTTCACAAACTATAATTTAATGTAGACTTTTTAGCTTCACTCATGTAAGCATTTTTTTTACTTTTGAACAAACAGGTCTATGAGGAAATCCTTTTCCATATTAAGACATACAAGGAATACGTTCTAGACAAGTTAATCGCTAATTTTCTTTTTTAAAAAAATCAGTACATCTTTGCTACTTTTAAAAGAAAAAAATATTTATTGCCTAGTCTTCATTCTTTGAAATGAATAGAGTGTATTGTCCAAGTGGCAAAGCATTATTCAATCCTTGCTTTTAGGAAATAAGTGAGGTTTTTTTTCCTGAAATAGTTAATAGTTGATTCCAAAGGGTTTGATTAAATATAAGCTGTTTGTGTTTTAATCATTCTGAATGCCCCTCTGGCAATGGGCAGGATACAATACATCATTCTCATAATAGAATAATAATCCGATGCAGCTGGACAATTCAAGCTGTGATCCTATAGCTGTTGGAATCCCCCACAGGGAAAAGTGCTCATTTCTTTCTGTGCCAGACTTTTTGCTCTTTGAACGACATATATCCCACTTCACCCCACCCTCCACACAAGTTTTTAACCCTGGGTTTCCCATAAGATATAAACAAAGGAGTTCAAGATGGTTGAAGAATTACTTGGTCAGCCATGCCTAACACTAGTTGTCAGAACCATGTTTAAAAGGCCTCAGAACCCATCTTGACAACCCCTAGCCATCTTTTTGCAAGCTAGGAGTGGCCTAACGGCAGAAGATTTAAGATGAATGGCTTTTTACTGGGAGGAAAAATATGTTTATACCTAGAAAATTCAGGCAGGCCTTTGGCAAGGATAATGGATGCCCCTTATCTTCTTTTTTCTTTTTTTCTCATTTGGATTTGTTTTCTCTAACATCTTTGTCCCTCTTATTTTGTGTTGTTTTTTGTGTATTTTATGTTGTTTGTTTTAAAAAGTTTATAACCATTTGTAAACCACTCAAGCCATTAGGAGTCAAACAGCATATAATTTAATGAACTATGTTTCGTCACCCAGTCAGCCAGATATTCAGATTTGGTATTCTTATCCACTACTGGGTCCTTCTCAAGGACTTGGGATAGGCAGATGTTGATGTTTTGAGTAAAGCTGCTTTTTTTGCAATTGAATGATGGTGAATTTGTCAATACTGATGGAGTGAAATGGTGCTCGTTATTTTGGGATCACGCCCAAGGTACCCATTATTATTGGTTATTATTATTATTGGTTATTATTGATGATTATTATTAATAATCATCGCACAGTCAGCCAGATGTTCAGACTGGATTTGACATTTTTTCCTACCTATCAAGTCCTTACCAAGGACCTGGCAGATGTGGATGTTTGATGTGGCAGATGTGGATGTTTGATGGTGTTACAGTTATTGTCGCAGGATGGAACCTGTTCCTAGTAAAGCTGCCTTTTGTAACTGACTGATGGCAAATTTGTCAATGCCAATGGTGTTCAAGTGGTGCTCCAGTTGTTTCGGGATTGCACCCAAAGCACCTATTACTATTGGTACTCCCCTTGCTTGCCTTTGCCACAGTCCTTCTATTTCTATTTGTAGGTCTTTGTATTTTGTTATCTTCTCCAGTTCTTTCTTTTCTATTCTGCTGTCTCCAGGCACTGCCACATCTTCTATCCACACCTTTTTGTCTTTCTTATCAACAATTGTTAAGTTTGGGGTGTTATGTGGCAGGTGCTTGTATGTTTGAATTCTAAAGTCCAAGAGCAATTTAGCTTTTTCATTTCTATGACTTTATTTTATGGTTCCACCAGTTCTTTCTTGCAGGCAAATTATATTCCTTGCAGATGTTCCAATGCACCATTGTTGCTACTTTGTCATGTCAGTCTGTGCAATCTTCTTGCAGCAGCTTACCAGGTAGTCCACTGTTTCTTCAGCTTCTTTGCATAGATGGCACTTACTGTCTGTTGCTGTCTTCTCAGTTTTGACTTTGTATGCATTTGTCCTTAAGGCTTGGTCTTGTGGAGCCAGAATTAGTCCCTTGGTCTCTTTCTTCAACTTTCCTGTTCTTAGCCATTGCCAGGTCTTGTTATTATCTGCTTTCTCAGCTATTTTTTTAATGTACTGATCATGTAGTGCTTTGTCTTCCCAAGCCTCCATTTTGTTCTTCATTTGGTCTTTCTTGTAGGCCAGTTTGGTCTCTCCAGTATCAGTAAGCTTTCCTGATATACTAACTTCAGTACATCTTCATCATTGTCCTTCAGATATTCATCCAAAGCTATTTTTTCTTCTTCAACCATCTGATGTACTTGCAACATTCCACACCCTCCTATTTGCCTTGGTAGTTAGAGTCTGTCAATGTCACTGCGTGGATGAAGGGCATGATTCAATTGTCATTATATCTGGTCTTCCTATCCATTGCTTTTAGTTCTGCATGAGTCCAGTCCACTATTCCAGCTGCGCATGTAATGACTGGAATTCCCCAGGTGTTGATTGCCTTCATCGTATTCACTCTCTTGATGTATTCACCTCTAATCTTTTTCTTGACTTCAGTGTGTTTGATGTTGTCAGCTTGAAGGATACCCAAATATTTGTAGTAATCTTCCTCATCTAGACTCTTAATGTTATTTTTGTGAGGCATCTTGATTCCTTAAGCTTTTACTATTTTTCTTTGTTTGAGAGTAATTGTGGCATATATATTGCAATATCTTGGCTATATATACGGACAGTGTTGAGCAGCGATTCTATTTCAGATGGTGTTTTTCCATACAGCTTCAGATCATCCCTGTAAAGGAGGTGGGATAATCTGGTGGATGTTTTTGACGTTTGATAGCCATGGCCTGAGTTATTCAGTATTGTTGACAGAGGAAACAGTGCAATAACAAATAGTAGTGGTGATAATGAATCTCCTTGAAATATTCCTCTCTTGATATTAACCTCTCCCAGGCTCTCACCATTGACCTGCAACTGTGTCTTCCATTGTGCCATTGATCTTTGCACAAACTTTCTGATGTTTTTACTGACTTCTGTTATTTTTAGGCACTTGATTGTCCAGTCACATGGCAGAGTGTCAAATGCCTTTTTGTAGTCAATCCATGCTACATTCAGGTGGGTCTTCTTTCTCTTGCAGTTTTCCAAAATCATTTTGTCTATTAGAAGTCGATCTTTTGTTTCTCTGCTATTGGGGCGGTTTCTTTTCTGCTCAGGAGGAAAAAGAGATTGTTTTCAACTAGATGCTATTGTACTGCATCAGCTCGCACACCAGTTAGCAATCTGAAAGTTGTTGGTAAGCAGGTAATTGGCCTGGTGCTGCCCCTTTTGATGGATCTTTCATTATCAAGTACGTTTTCCCAGTTGTTATCCACTTTTCAATTTTTCCTCCTTGTACTATGTGGTTGAATTGCTTGGCAATATGTGGGTATAGAACAGTTAGATGTTTCAACTAAAAACCATGCAGCTCATCTTCACCTGGTGCTGACCAATTATTGATCTTCCTTGCTCTCTTCTCTACCATTTCTACTGTTATTACAAGCTCTTTCATTTCAACTTTGTTTTATTTGCATCCACCTCTTTTAACTAAGCTGCGTCCTTCTTGTATTTCTTTGGGTTATCCCATATCTGCATCCAGAACTGCACTGTTTCTTCCTTGTTGGGTACTGACTGATTCATTGCAGTTCCTCCATTGATGGATTGATAGAAACATTTCTGATTGGACTGAAATTGGAGGTTCTGCCTATAATTTGCAATTCAAGTTTCATATCTGCTGATTTCATGGCTATATCTGTTATCTGCTGCTTTGTTATTTCCAGTGCTTCCTTGACCTTCTTTGTTTCTAAGTGGTATTTCTTGATTAGGTATTCTTTGTTTTTCTTATTCTTCAGCTTCTTTTCTTTCATCTCTTCTAGCTTGCTTGCATCTGATCTTAACTTGCTGATCTTATTTTCCAGTCTAACCTTCAATTTTTGTGGGGCACTGTTTGGTTTTTTTTGGTATTCAGTTATAACTGGAGCTGTGCTGTACATTAATTAGTTTGTTTCCTGCAATGGATTGGTGCTTATACTTGATATTGCAGTAGTTAGATGTTTTAATGCTTGTGCTAGCTGTTTCTTTGGAACAAGCTTCTATTATTATTATTATTATTATTATTATTATTATTATTATTATTATTATTATTATTATTATTAAAATTGTATTGGAAAGAAAAAGCAAGAAAACGCTTCTTTATAATTTTGGATTTCTATAGGGAGAAAGGACCTTTTGGGATGGAAACCACATAATCATAATTGTACCACTTTGGCTTAGAGAACTGTATATTTGGAAGTTTACTAGCATAGGTAAATCTGTAGATGTGAGGGGAAAAAAAGCCGCATTTTCAGACATCACATCTTACACAAAAAATAGTAAGACACAGAATTAAACTTTAATTAAAATTAGTTATAACTTTTACACTTATTGTGTAAATTTTCATGTGGTGTAAGTCAATTCATTCACAAAATTGATATAATGAAGTACAGTCAGCCTTTAAAAAGTGAATTGCAGGTATTGGCTAGCAGGTATTCATTCCCAATGAATCCAGGTTTTTACCATACATGGGAAGAGGGTAACATTTTGCTCCTGTTGTAATACTAATTTTGATCATTGTTCAACACAGGCAATTTGCACTAGATAAAATTCCCATAGACTTCCCCCCCCCCAGTCCCAGTCCTTGTATTTGACTGATTTTTACTGGGCTGGGACTGCAGTGGGCATAAAATATAAAAGTTCCTTCCATATGGATCAAGATTCCAGTCTGGGTCATCCCTCTTACACCTATAATCTACTTTGAAATCTAATTCCTTGGCTGATGTCTTAGCTAATTTTGTTTTCAATTGGGCTATATCTACTTTTTATTTTAACTCAGCATGTAGCAGCAGCAGGCTTGGAAGCTAAACAGAGTCAGGCTTCCTTAGTTAGTATTTGAATTGCAGATTGCCAGGAAGCACTAAGGTTGAAAGTTACACAAGTTGTTGAAAGATATCCTAGAAGAAAGATATGTAAGTAAGTAAAGAGGTTTTTACCTTTAGTACCTTGTTGATTGCAGACAATGTTTTACCCTTCTGAGCTGCATCAGACAAATAGACATTGAAACTGTAAGTTGATAGTTGTCCAAAACATAATCAGGAGAAAAAAGAATGAAAAAGAAAATTAAAGCACCACTGTCCAAAATACTTTCAAGTGATCACCTTTTCCCACCTACTGCATTTTAGAAACAATGTGGCATTAGGCACATTTTTCTAACCTTATTCTGCCATCTAGTGTTTATATATTTTACAAGTACTATTGCAGTGTATTAAATATAGTAAGAAATGATTGTTAAATAGCAATAAACCCCATTTTCATGTTGGCAAACATGGAAATATAAAACATGTTGGATTTGTCTTTAAAATAAGTGCAAGACAAGGTCTTAGATTTCAAATTATTTACTTTTCAAATCTTCCCCCAAAATTCTAAGAATGTATTTCAACAGTACAAATCTGGAAATGGTAAGGTATTTAGGAACAATGCTTGTCTCAAACCAGCTGTACCCAATTTGACATATAAAAATATTGGAACTGCAATTCCCATCATTTTGAGCCTGTTTAATGACAGTACTGCTATAAGGAGCAGTTCTTAGCCAATGGAGGGCAGGCCACAATTCAGACTGCTTTCTATTCTAATGGGGTTGGGTTAGGAATCATTCTGAACACTGAAGCCCTGGTAGTTTTGACAATGAAGAAGCAGCAGTTTCATATATGTTTTCTACTCATACATCAAGACTTGCCAGTACGTTCAAATAAATTATAGGGCTAGCCAAAGTTGTCAGTTGTTTGTGAGCAGATTCAACAGTACATCATCTTTTAGTTCTGGCTAAAAGAGCCGATAGCTGGAAAGAGAGAATTCCTAAGAACTAAGATATAAGTCCACAGGGATTGCAGATTATCCAGGCAGTCCTACATAGTCATTTGCATTTCCAATCTGCTGAGCTAGGCTGGTTCTGAAAGCTAGCAGCAAAAGCACAAAGCCCAGTGAGAAGACTTCAGTGTATTGTCTTCAAACTTTGCATGTCTAGTGCACTAGGTATGTTGGCTATGCAACTGGACAATTGCAATGCCCAGGGATGTCCACAGTAACAATTTTACTTCCACTGGCCAATTTAACCCTTGCTCCCTGCCAAACCCAATATTCTGCTGAGCTGCAAAGGGAAGCAGTAATGTGATGCTGTGTCATTCAGCACTCTGAACCTTTTCTGCTTATGAAGTACTATTGCTAACATGAGAGTCTGTCCAGAAACAGTTGCAATTATCTTTCTAGGCATTGTATGACTCCATGACTTGCAGCCATATGATTCAGAAAGTAGGGCGCTTGAATGCATCTATAACCCAGGATTTAATCTTAATGAAAATGCTGATCTGGCAGAAAAAAAGAGGAGGAAGCTGCATCAAAGGTTTCTCTGTGATACAGCAGATTAAGGTTGAGAATGGGGAGACAATGTGGCCAGTCTCTACATAAGTTTAATTCTACTGAGCAGGAGGTACACCTAATTACTCTACCAATGCTTAGTGTGCGTTACATTTGGATTGTGGGGCAGCATAGGAATATTGTTAAATCTGCTGTCCACTCTCAAAACAGTCCTCCTGGCCTAGCCAGAATTATTTCCTCAATGGCAATGGATTACTCTAGATATTTTGTTCTGGGAGACTTGAATGTCCATGCTGAGGTTGCCCAAAAAAGAAAACCTTGACAACCACAATCCTGATCCGAATGAAATCTAACCCCATGTACATAGTAAGGCAAGGACTCAATGTGGTATCCATCTGGAATGTGAAGATGGTCCAGAGATTTGACTGTCATTTGTAGCACCCTTTTATAATTGCCAGCAGCTTGAAGGATGAGGAAGGGGAGGGAAAGCATTTTGGGGAGGCAGTTTCTGGAACTGAGGTGACATCTTGCCTCAAAGATGGAATTGATAAAGATGGAGCCCGACCCATAGAAATAATCAAGATAACTCAGTCATGCATATCTTCAGAAACAAGTTCAGGATGAGATGCCATTGTGAGGTTATGCAACAGGATGATAACAAAAGAGCAGTGAGAATTAGAGGGGAAAACACACCCCACAGCCAAAATAGCTACAACTGTAAAATAATTAAAATAATTAAGACATTTAGACTGAGCTTTCATGGGTAAGAGCGTGACTTCCCATGCACATTCTTGAAATTCCCTATCAATTTGGGAGCTGAATTCACAAACAGATATTGCAGTGGTTGAATTACTTTATCTTCAGGAAACTGAGAAACTCAGAAAAACTTAAATGAATTGCTTTACTCCCTCTATTTTTAAAATGTTTTTGTAGTTATTTTTCCAATTTATTTTAGCACCTAAAAACATACGCTGAAAGCAAATGTGTTGAAACCAATTAAATTATCTATTTACTTACTTTGTAGTTCGTTAGGTACATTTGCTCAATGCATGCAATTAATTCATATTTAAAACTATATCTGAATTTCAGCACCAAAAATATATTATCTTTCACTCTAACATACAGTACATTCTTCCAATGATAAGTATACACTTACTAAAAAAAATCCCCCACATATTTGAGAATCAACATCTAAATTTAATTTGTTTATTTCATTGCATAATACAGTGCAAAAATGTACTGTATATTAAGATATTTATAAGATGCACACATTCTAAAGATAGCATTTGAAAATACAGTATGTATCAATAAATGTAAGCATAAATATACTTTGAATTTCTGTTCACATACTTTCTCCTATCTTTCCTCCATGTTGCTCCTCCCCAATTTTCTCTAAATGGTTTCCCAACCTTTTATATGAATTCTGAGCATACCTTATGGATTTAGAAAACCTGAAACATATTCCACAAAGGACAGTGAAGAAAGATAGGTGACTGGATGCCAAGTCTTATGACAAGAGATGGGAGGAGTTGGCATGTTTCTCTTTTGAGGAGACTTCAGTAAGATATGATAGCACTCTTCAAATAGTTTCATGCTGTTCTCTCCCTTCCAGAGTGCTGAACATAATATTAATGGATTTAATTTATAGGAAGGCAGATTCCAAGTGTGTACATTGTATTAGGAAAAAAATGTCCTAATAGTAAGAGCAATTCAAAACACAAACTAATTTCCCAAAGAGGGAAGGGGCTCCTGTTCACAAGTCATGTTCAAACAGAGGCTGGACCATTTGTTGAAAATGCTGTAATGTGAATGCTTGTACAAAGTAAGATTTGAACTCGGTAGCCCAAAGAGACCTTTCCAGTTTTGAATCTATCCGATTTTGAAAATACCCCCTTCATTTGTCCAATGGTTTTCTTCACTAACTGTAAAGCAGGAGTGGAATTCACCCCTACGTTTTTAAATGGGTAGTTCACTCTTCCTTATTTCCATTTCAGTATGTCAGTATTTTATTAGTTGGCAAGTTGTTACATGCTGTGGATCATACTGTGGCATCACTGTATAGAAATTACTGCTGCAGCTGCCTCAGGACCAGGCCTACCACTTCATCTTTATGCACATGCTGAGACAAACTGAAGGGTGACAGAGTACTTATTTTATAGGCAATTTCCTCTAATTGAATTTCAAAGCAGGATCTTATACAATATCCATTTGCAACTTTAACCAAGCCATCAATCCAGCTAATTTGAAAGTGTAGATACACAAATGGTTGGTTGACTGATGATTGAAATCCACAATGAGATTATGATGGAGGGGGTAATAAATCAACATGCAACAGTTTATTGCCCTCAAATTGTCCCATAGGAATGCAGGAGAAAACTGCTCCTTGGTGCATCCCCAAATGCTGACCTTTAAATCTAAAAAGATAACACACTCAACACAAAGCAAAGGATCAGCCTCACTAGCTTATTCTGCATCATTCTGTATCAAAATGCAAAATGTCCCAAAAAAAATTGCACAGATCTTTTCCTTATTATTATTATTTGTTGTTGTTGTTGTTGTTAGCTGCGAAGTCGTGTCCGACCCATCGCGACCCTATGGACAACATTCCTCCAGGCCTTCCTGTCCTCTATCATCATCTGGAGTCCATTTAAGCTCACACCTACTGCTTCAGTGACTCCATCCAGCCACCTCATTCTCTGTCGTCCCCTTCTTCTATTGCCCTCGATCTTTCCCAGCATTAGGCTCTTCTCCAGTGAGTCCTTCCTTCTCATTAGGTGGCCAAAGTATTTGAGTTTTAGCTTCAGGATCTGGCCTTCTAAAGAGCAGTCAGGATTGATCTCCTCTAGGACTGACCTGTTTGATCGCCTTGCAGTCCAAGGGACTCGCAGGAGTCTTCTCCAGCACCAGAGTTCAAAGGCCTCAATTCTTTGGCGCTCAGCCTTTCTTATGGTCCAACTTTCACTGCCATACATTGCAACTGGGAAGACCATAGCCTTGACTATACGCACTTTTGTCGACAGGGTGATGTCTCTGCTTTTTAGTGTGCTGTCTAGATTTGCCATGGCTTTCCTTCCCAGGAGCAAGCGTCTTTTAATTTCTTGGCTACAGTCCCCATCTGCAGTGATCTTGGAGCCCAGGAAAATAAAATCTGTCACTACCTCCATTTCTTCCCCATCTATTTGCCAGGAATTGAGAGGGCCAGATGCCATGATCTTGGTTTTCTTAATGTTAAGTTTCAACCTAAGTTTTGCACTCTCCTTCTTCACCTGCAACAAAAGGCTCTTTAGTTCTTCTTCACTTTCTGCCATTAGAGTGGTATCATCTGCGTATCTTAGGTTGTTGATATTTCTTCCGGCAATCTTATTTCCAACTTTTGATTCATGTAGCCCTGCCTTTCTCATGATGTGCTCTGCATATAAGTTAAATAGGCAGGGCGACAGTATACAGCCTTGCCGGACTCCTTTCCCAATTTTGAACCAATCAGTGGTTCCGTGTCCAGTTCTCACTGTTGCTTCTTGACCCGCATATAGGTTTCTTAAGAGACAAATAAGATGGTCTGGTACTCCCATATCTTTAAGAACTTGCCACAGTTTGTTATGATCCACACAATCAAAGGCTTTAGCATAGTCAATGAAGCAGAAGTAGATGTTTTTCTGGAACTCCCTAGCTTTCTCCATGATCCAGCGTATGTTGGCAATTTGATCTCTAGTTCCTCTGCCTCTTCGAAATCCTGCCTGTACTTCTGGTAGTTCTCGATCCACATACTGCTGAAGTCTAGCTTGTAGGATTTTAAGCATGACTTTACTAGCATGAGAAATGAGTGCAATGGTGCGATAGTTTGAACATTCTTTGGCACTGCCTTTCTTTGGAATTGGAATGTAAACTGATCTTTTCCAATCCTGTGGCCACTGTTGAGTTTTCCAAATTTGCTGGCAAATTGAGTGTAGCACTTTTACTGTATCATCTTTTAAGATTTTGAATAGCTCAGCTGGAATACTGTCACCTCCACTAGCTTTGTTGTTGCTCAGCTTTTCTAAGGCCCACTTCACATTCTAGGATGTCTGGCTCGAGGTCAGTGACCACCTCATTGTGATTATCTGGGACGTTAAGCTCATTCTTGTATAGTTCTTCTGTGTAATTTTGCCACCTCTTCTTAATCTCTTCTGCCTCTGTTAGGTCCCTGCCATTTTGGTCCTTTATCATGCCCAGTTTTGCATTAAACGTTCCCTTCATCTCTCCAATTTTCTTGAAAAGATCTCTGGTCCTCCCTATTCTATTGTTTTCTTCTATTTCTTTGCACTGTTCATTTAAGAAGGCATTCTTATCTCTTCTAGCTATTCTCTGGAATTCTGCATTCAATTGGGCATATCTATGTTTTTCTCCCTTGCCTTTCGCTTCCCTCCTTTCCTCAGCTATTTGCAAAGCTTCCTCAGACAGCCATTTTGCTTTCTTGCATTTCTTTTTCTTTGGGATGGTTTTGGTTGCTACCTGTTCTACAATGTCGCGAACCTCTGTCCATAGTTCTTCAGGCACTCTGTCTATCAGATCTAATTCCTTAAATCTATTTGTCACCTCTACTGTATATTCAACAGGGATATGATTTAATTCATATCTGAGTGGCCTAGTGCTTTTCCCTACTTTCTTCAGTTTAAGCCTAAACTTTGCAAGGAGAAGCTCATGGTCTGAGCCACAGTCAGCTCCTGGTCTTGTTTTTACTGACTGTATAGAGCTTCTCCATCTTTGGCTGCAGAGCATATAGTCAATCTGATTTCTGTGTTGACCGTCTGGTGATGTCCATGTGTAGAGCCGTCTCTTGGGTTGTTGGAAAAGAGTGTTTGCTATGACCATCGTATTCTCTTGACAAAATTCTATCAGCCTGTGCCCTGCTTCATTTTGTACTCCAAGGCCAAACTTGCCTGTTATTCCAGTTATCTTTTGGCTTCCTACTTTAGCATTCCAATCCCCCATGATGATAAGGACATCATTTTTTTGGTGTTAGTTCTATAAGGTGCTGTAGGGCTTCATAGAACCGGTCAATTTCATCCTCTTCAGCACTGGTGGTTGGGGCATAGACTTGGACTACTGTGATATTGAATGGTTTGCCTTGGATTCGAACTGAGATCATTCTGTCATTTTGGGGATTGTATCCCAGTATTGCTTTTCCTACTCTTTTATTGACTATGAAGGCTACTCCATTTCTTCTGAGGGATTCTTGTCCGCAGTAGTATACCTGATGGTCATCTGAATTAAATTCAACCATTCCTGTCCATTTTAGTTCGCTGATACCTAAGATGTCGATGTTTAGTCTTGTCATCTCTTGTTTGACCACGTCCAGCTTTCCTTGATTCATGGATCTTACATTCCAGGTTCCTATGGAGAAAAAAATCTTTACAGCATCGGACTTTCCTTTCACCACCAGACACATCCACAGTTGAGCGTCCTTTCGGCTTTGGCCCAGTCGCTTCATTCTTTCTGGCGCTACTAGTACTAGCCCTCTGTTCTTCCCCAGTAGCATATTGGACGCCTTCCGACCTGAGGGGCTCATCTTCCAGCATCATATCGTTTTGCCTTTTGGTACTGTCCATAGGGTTTTCATGGCAAAGATACTGGAGTGGGTTGCCATTTCCTTCTCCAGTGGATCACATTTTGTCAGAACTCTCGGCTATGACCTGTCCGTCTTGGGTGGCCCTGCACGGCATAGCTCATAGCTTCATTGAATTACGCAAGCCCCTTCGCCACGACAAGGCAGTAATCCATGAAGGGGTCCTTATTATTAAAACACTTCAAATAAATGTAGCAACTGAATGTGGCATTAAAGAAATATATTATAGTTATCATGGAAGAACACAATATCATTATAAAATAAAGGTTCCCCCGCACATGTGTGCTAGTCGTTTCCGACTCTAGGGGCCGGTGCTCATCTCCGTTTCAAAGCTGAAGAGCCAGCGCTTGTCCGAGGACGTCTCCATGGTCATGTGGCAGGCATGACTAGACACCAAAGGCGCACGGAACGCTGTTACCTTCCCACCGTACTGGTCCCTATTTTTCTACTTGCATTTGTATGTGCTTTCGAACTGCTAGGTTGGCAGAAGCTGGGACGAGTAACAGGCACTCACTCTGTTACACGGCACTCGGGATTCAACCCGCCAGGAACCAGTGGTCCAACTTTCGCAAGGGCGGCACCAAGGAAAGATGCTGGGTGAAGACCCAAACTCAGTTGCTGACCACCAATGGAGGGGTGTCATGTTGGTGCTGGTCTGTGAACCTCTTGTAGTCCTCTTTGGTTCAATTCAACTAGTCCTGCATAGCTGCGAGTTCCTGCAGGAAGACTGGTGGCTGGTACCAGAGTCTGATAGAGCCAAAGGGAACAGGCATGGATGGAAACCATAGGTCACCAGGAATGGGGAAATATGTGTTGAGGCATGCTGCACATTATTGTATGCGAAGTCCACCAATGCCAACAGGTCCACCCAGTCGTTCTGCTGGATGTTAATGAAGCATCACAAGTACTGCTCCAACACTATAATCACACATTCCGTGTCTCCTTCCATCTCCGGGTGATACATGGAGAGACTCACCTGCACTTGTAGAAGTTATTTTAGGGTCTCACAGAGTTTAAGGAGCCCTTGAATAATATTCTTATCATCCAGGACTTCCAGAAAAGTGCCCCAATATCAAGCTAAGATAAACTCAATGACACTAAAGGTCTACATTCTTTATAACACCCTTGTGAAATGTATACTAACAAATGCTAGAAATTACAAAGAAGCATAACTTGACAACAGCCAATTTTCTTATGAAAACTTAAGCTTTCTGAATGTTTCTGTAAATTTGTTTATAGAACCTCCATTTGTTCTTCAGACTACTAGTTCTTAAGTAGGCTCACTTAGGAGACAGCTCTATAATGCAGTTGGAAAACAATTCACCACTCCATTACTTTACTGCCTTGACCAATTTATCTATTATATCCAAGCTTAATTTTCTTTCTTTTCTAATACTGAATTGGAGCTTGAAATCACCAGCAATTTTCAAGCATATTTCAGTGACTCTATTCTGATTCTTGCTGCCTGCTGGGATTTAAAACATAAAACTAATAAACAGCACTTGCAGCATTTGATTGGTTAAGCAGACTGCTGCAGAAAATAAATATAATTTTAAAACTGGGAAACAACTACCATCATGCCTTTCTGACATTTAACAGAAAACAACATGCCTCAGATTCAATTTTCTTTAGTCCTTTGAAATTGGCACAGCTCAATAATATAAAGGTATTGAGGGAACAGGCCTGCTGTCAAAACCTTAAACTCAAACCGTGAATCTCTGTAATGCATTACAACCTCTGAAAATTGTCCTCCGAGCATTTAAGCTACTACCCCATACACGTTTCTACATAGATCTCATGGAATAGAAACAAAGAGACTGGATTTAATGTACCTTCAGAGTCAACTAAGGCTGTAAGAACAAAATGATTTCAATTTAATAAACTCTATCATTCTTAGGCATACTGGTTTACAGCTTTTCTTTTGCTACTCATTTCCAGCCTACACAATGAAGATCATTTGCTAGGGATTAGCTTTCTTTAGCTACCTTGTGATAGGTACAGCATGGTAGAATAATTAACACATTCCTTGACTTTGTTATTAAACCTTGACAGCTTATGAATAAGAGTGACTAAAAGCATCAACTTGTTGAACCATGTTTTGATGCTGTATTTACAAAAAAGCTTTCCTTGGAAGTGCAATAGTCTTCATTACCTTCTTTGAAATAGTTGTCTCGGTTAAAACTTAAGCAGCACAAGCTGTCAAAATGACAGAGAACGACAGTCATTCTTACCAACCCAACCCATCTGGAAAGATATAAAATTAGAGTAAACAATTCAGTGTGGTTTCTTTGGTAGGATACAACAAAGGACTTCAAACTTAAATGAGACTGGTGTATCTATATTTTGTTGTCCTGGGTGACAGGTACATGGAGCCATTAGAATGTGCCATTTGACTTCATCATCCATTGATCTGATGATACAGATGACTAGAGTAGCAGGCATTATCAAAAGTCAATGCATATGAACCATTTTTTGCTTGCCTTTTAACACAATAAAAGAGTTTATAGAGGACTATCTTCTCCTTCACTCCCAACACTCTTTGGAGGCAATACAGGAGTGGGCAACATATTTTTCTTGTTCTTGATCTCCCAAAATAATTTTGGGGCACAAGAAAAAAAAACACAAGAGGCAATTTGGCAGTATTGGGCCCATGAGTAGTTAAAGGGAAGTACTTTATATGCTTCTGTGCACTTAAAAATGTGCAAAACTATAACAGAATTTCAGAAGTGCAAAAATAGATGATGGTCCAATTGCCCTTAGAAAACAGCCAATACTCAGAGGCAGTGCTTTTTTTGTAAAAGAAAAAGGTGCCGGAACTCCCACATGTCATACAAACCGCCTTGCCTACCCTACACAGTTCCATCCAAAAAAAGGTGCTGGAACTCCGTTCTGAGCGTTCTATGACAAAAAAAAGCCCTGCTCAGAGGTATCTTTGAGGAAGGGTCAAGGGTGGAAAGGAAAAGAATATCCTTCAGGTTACAGTATTGCTGACTGGCTAGAAACAGGCAATTCAGTCAAAGGCTTTAATAGCCTTAATCACCCACAGCTTTAATGACAATTTGGTAATATGAAATGCAGTCTAATTCCTTTGTTTTGAATCTTGCTTGTTTGCTGCCACTTGCTAGCTGGGATTCCTGTGTGATGGTTCAGCCTTTAACCACAGAGTTTGAAAAGAGAGGGTGTGTTTGCAGAACAAGACTTGAGGCTCATCTACACATCTTGCTTGCCCTAGTATGAGGACATCCCAAAGACAGCAACAAACATTGCCTTCAACCCATCCCAGTCACCACGAAAGGAATCTCCATGCATCTTCCCTTGTTCCATTTCCAAAGTAGTGATTTCCAGCTGTTGCCAGTGTTTGGTCTGGCTGCTGCATTTTAGCTTATTGAACAAGGTGGATAGGACTGTGCTGCTACTATGTTCTCTACTCCTCCAGCATCTACAGCTGCAACTCCATGTTTCCTCAGATCATATCTCACTTCTGGCACTCCTAGATTTTCATCAGACACAAAAAAATATAAGAATTTTGTGTGAGCTATGAAGATTCCACCCCTACTAAGTGAGGACCTGCCATCACCCTGTGGCTTATCAGGCAGTTGCAGCACTGGAAGAGGTGCCTCTGGTAAGTCTTTCCTCAACCTTGGTTCCATTTTTGGTATGTTGAAGTAACAGTAGGCAAGTGCTGGCCTTCAGTATATCCATCTTCCTCACAAGAGTTAAACTTTACACTGTGCTACCATTTGTGGATGGTTTTGTAGCACCAAACCCACACCTCAACAAAAGCAAGGAGTGACCACTAAAGGACAGCAGAAACTAAGAGTGAAACAATAGTTCTAACATTGTCCTTCATAGCAACACTCTTCCCTTCACAAACTTTGCATTAATGGCAGTATTTCATATGCTGGTGACTGGATAAACACAAGCTATATATATCCATACACAAACTCAACACACAGTGCACAGCTTCAGTGATCAATACATATTCCTAGTACATCCAGTAGGATATCCTTTTTAAATATTTAAATCCATAACATTAGGAGCTAGAAATTGCTATTAATCTTTGTATTTTCTTCTGGTTGACACCTGGAAAGTTTAAAAACAAACCAACAAAATTAAACTTTATAGTGAAAACTATTAATATGTAAAAAGCAAGGTTTCAATGATATATTGTTCCCATTATTCTTTTTATTTAAATTTATATGGCTGGCCAATTCACTTGTGGTTCTGGTGGCTAGCAATCAATTGAAATATTCATAAAAACAATTTCAAAACAATTATTCTTGCCCATACTATTTTTCTTTAAATAGTAGATTGCTTACTGGGTGTCAAGAATAAATTTGGCAAGTTTACTTGCAACTATTGAATTAGCAGCTGTGCTTAAACCAGTCCCAGAGAAAAAGCAATTGTCATTAACTAATTGCAAGAGCTATCACCTGAATTAGCTTATGCTCATTTTAAATGGAAAACAGATGGAATCTTAATTGGCTTGCTTTTAAAGGATCACTGCAATGGCCTTAAAATGTGAATGGATTTATGGGAGCCAAACAAAAGTAGGCTGGACTTTAACTTTTAGTTGTGTACAACTGTGCATATTTGTTTTATCCAGAAACAGACAGAAAACTACCCCTTTGATTGCACAAAATTATAATTAGGATTTTACAGAATAAGAAAAAATGGCCTGTTAAGCCAAAAGTCCCCAGCTTCTGGGCCATGGACTGGTACTGGTCTGTGGCCTGTTAGGTAAAGGTCTGTGGCTGCACAGCTGGAGATGAGCAGGAGGCAAGTGAACAAAGCTTCATTTGTATTTGTTGCCACTCCCCAGTGCCAGCATGGATGCCTCGGCTCCACCTCATATCATCAGGCATTAGATTCTCCTAGGAGTGCAAACCCTACTGTAAACTGCATATGTGAGGGATCTAGGTTGTGTGCTCCTCTTCCCTCCCACCCAGTCTGTGGCAAAATTGTTTTCCACGAAACTTGTCCCTGTTGCCCAAAAGATTGGGAAAATTAGACTGAAGAAAGCTCATTTGTTTCCATATTCTTTATTTTCAGCTGGATATAAACTCTTCCATTTTAAAAGTAAATTATTTGGTGGGGGGGCGGGAAAGCCAGTCTTCTTTTTGTGTAAATAAAAATATACCCATCACCAAATCTACTCCAGAAGTTTGTGTCAATAAGAACAAGATTTTGGGGAGGGAAAAAGACAGAAAATGGAGATTTTGTTGTTGCTCACAGGTTGGATTTCACACTAAATTTGGCAAGATGCATTCACATACAGAAATCAATTTAATATGAATAACATTTTCAGTTTGCTAATTTAAAAAGTAATTTTTAAAATATCTTGGATATTGAGAGAATATCAAAGATCATTAGACTTCCTAGCTGTCAAATTTTATTGCTCTGAGACTTTACGCAAGCAGAAAAATGAAATAAAAAGTAGTGATAGATAATTCAATACCTGGAATGTCTTCTTACTGAAATGTGCTGGTCAGATATTCAGTTCAAAAGCCTACTTGTGAGCCTTAGTTTATGTATAGACAGAAACATACATGGAAATCAGACAGATGTGGACATGTGCCTATAGGCAAGCATAATTTTTCATAGTGTCTACATGTCCCAAGTCAAAACTTTTCGCTCTAGATTTGTCAAGAATGACTCATTGAAAACAAATATATTAATAACACAGTAGCAAAATGGAGTTCTGGATTATGTTATTTCTTAAATGCTTAGGAAGAACAGAAGATACAGAGTCAAACAATATGGCTATAACATGGCAACCATCTGTTGCAAATTTAACAGTGAAAACTCACAAAAGACCTGGAATTCAAATCATGCATTGCCTCGTTTTGGTACTATTTGCAGTTAATATATCCTTGAAATGAGGGTAGTGGTTGCATTCTGTTCATCCTTCAATACATGTTAAAGAGGAAATATCAACAATTTACAATATTTTGCTCATAGCTTCTCCCATATGCAACAGAAACATCTGTTTAAACGATGAAAATCGGTGGCTTGGTATTATATTGAGTTATATGATAACATCTAATAT
Organism: Vipera ursinii; assembly: GCF_947247035.1. NCBI lineage: Eukaryota > Metazoa > Chordata > Lepidosauria > Squamata > Viperidae > Vipera > Vipera ursinii. The sequence continues at coordinate 259,549,402 of NC_139512.1, read as the reverse complement.
CTAACAACACCATAAGGTGAATAAATAGAAGAAGTATGTGAAATGTAGCAGCAAATAATTATTCTGTGATTTAGCAAAAAACAAAAGCCAGAAAAATAAGAGAGGCAATATAGCATCTCATTAAAAACTTGTAAAAGGAAAACAGAAAAGGAATGCTACTTTTGCTAAAAGTAGTTTTCTTAGCATCTAACATACAGATAGTCCTCAGCATATGACCACAAATTTATGATGCTAAGTGAGAAATTTGTTAAGTGAGTTTTGCCCCATTTTATGACTTTTTTTGCCAGGTTTGTTAAATGAATCACTGCAGTTGTTAAATTAGTTACACAGTTGTTAAATGAATCTGGCTTCCCCATTGACTGTGTTTGTCAGAAGGTCGCAAAAGAGGATCACATGACCCTGGGACACTGTGATGATCATAAATATGAAGCACATGTCAAGCATCCGATTGTATATCATGTGATCATGGGGATGCTTGCAATGATCATAAGTATGAAAAATAGTCATAAGTCACTTTTTTTCAGTGCCATTGTTGTAGCTTTGAATGGTCACTAAATGAACTGTTGTACGTCGAGGACCACCTATATATACTTTTCCAGAAGACTGGGATATTTTTTTAATGTCTAGAGGATAAATTGAGCAACTGGTAAAAGCATAACACCTTACCATGCTTACAACATTTGAAGGAAGCATACTATATAAACTGAGAGTCTCCATATTTAAGTTTCTGAATAGTCTATAGCAGAGTTCCCCAACCTTTTAGGGTTGGTGGACTGGAGTAGGGGAAAGAAGGGATGGTTTTGTGGGGGTTGAACGTGAATGCCCATGTGAATGGGCAACACTTGCGCGAGTGGGACTGTGAATGCCCTAGATGACACTCATATGAGTGGGGCTGCAAAGTCCTGTGACACTAGCGCGAGTGGGGCTGCACCACACGTGCATGCACCAGCCAGCCACTCACGCAGCCTGGTGGCCAATGGGCCACAGCCCACAGGTTGGGAACCCCTGGTCTATGGGAATAGGATAATAAATTCTAGGGATTTTGTTTTGAGCTCAGAACTTTTGTTCCCACAGAGCAAGAGTACTTAATCTATTTTTGTTCTATTAGAATATTTGGAGGTGGCTGCGTCCCAATAAAACAAAACTCAAACTCGCTTGAGTATTCCACTATTCAACAGAACAAAACCTGAAAGTATCCAAATATTCAGACCATGGGAAACCATTCGAATTCAGAAATAACTGCCGCTTTCTTATTTTTTTACCCTGTGGCTACTTTGTGCATGTCTGTCTGCCATCCAGATGTACTGAATAACTACTGGTTTAAGATTATTAGTTTTCAAACATTTTTGAAAACAATAAACTAAACCATCACATACCACAGGAATACAGCTCTTTTTCTCACCCACTAAATCATTTAAATGCATTATCATCAAAGCGTTATTCTCAAATAGTGGTGCTTTGACTTTTTGAGCCCTCCCTATCTACATAAAAGACACATGGAATATGCCATGGGGGGGGGTAAACCCACTTAGGGTTAGGGTTAAGTCTCTATAAACTCAGACAGCAAAAATGGATGTTGCCGATTCACCAACGGATTCCTAGCACATCAGTGATCTTAGGAATACACAGGAACTGAATATGATTAAAAGAACAGATGATCCTTAGATATAACTAGACTTTTATAATGAAATATATGATTTAGAATTAAAATAGCTTTTTTTCTGTTTGATATGGGAAATATGAAAGTAGGATGGGTATAAAACCTTTAGCTATATAAATGTACTCAATATTAAGAAAATCATATCTGACAAAGATACTTCAAATATTGATGGGAAATCAAACTTTAAATCAAACTTATCCTGAAAAACAGGATATTGTTTTCTGACTTGATATTGTTATTTGTATAATATTAGTAAAATATGATGATGATGTTTATATTTAACTTTGTATACGTCAATAGTTCCAAGAATTACAACTGTGTAATGAGGGGGAAATGGAAAAAAATTATGGGGAAGAAAGGAGGATCAGGGGAAAAATACTGGATTGTGCAGTAGTGAACAGATTTATATTGAAGAAGTTAATGTTAAATATGTGAACAAAGACATTGGGGGGGGGCAAACCCACTTAGGATTAGGGCTAGATCTCCATAAACCCATAAAATAGTGTATGTCATCAACTGATTCATAGCACATTGGTGTGCTGAGGATTGCACTGAGTCTTTGAGCCCACCCTATGTATGTTTCCTCTTCTCATGAAACTGAGAAAACTCAGTCAATAGCAGCTGCTTATATATTAGGCAAGATAGGATGTCTTCTTTTTGAACAAAGAAAACAAGACCCAACATTTTATGTTTCACACAGCATTGTTACAAAATTGGCACATATTGCAATGACACTCCCAAATGCTTCTCCGGATGTCAGTCCCAGGCACGTCAGGAAGAGAGTTAGTCAATGGCTCTGAGGCAGGGGCTGTGAGTCCAAGTGAGGGGGAGTGGTTGATGGGAGAGAAACTGGATGAGCAGCTGACTGAGTGATTTGGCTAAAGCACAGCTGTAGCAGGACAGCCATGAAGCTTCAGGTGGGGAAAGCACACAGCTGCAAGCCAGTGATGAGGAAGAGGAACTGCCTTCTGCATCTGATCTGACAACACATAGGGCAGAGAAGACAGGTGCAGTGAAGATTAGCCTGATTACTTGCAAGAAGACAGCATCGTCTCTCTTGATGGACTGCACCAGCAGACAGATGGTGGTGATGCTGGGAATGTGTTCATTTCCTAGCTATGTGTTTCCTAGTCTTTGTGATTCCTGTCTTGCTTTGGTTTTGACACCCTGCCTTGACTTTGGATCATGCCTTGTGAACCCCCTTGTGTTGTGGATTTCATTTTGACTGGTGGGTTTATCTTGTTTGGGAAACCTTTAAGTGCCTTGTAGACTCATTGACTATTGCTCTTTGAACTAGCATTGTTCTACTTTTGGCTGAACTTAATTGGGACACTTCTGGGTTTGGGGTGAAGGGAACTGCTGGGGAATATTAATAAACCATTAAACCATTGTTATGTGTACATGTGAGTGGGACAGCACACATTTTACCTAATTATGTAAATAAAAATGTTAATTTTAAGAACACTCAAAAGAGTTTGAATCATTTTGCATTTCATTTTGCAAAACCATTGATCCATACATTTATCTAGCAATATGTTATATCCAGTTTTTTTCCACCCATTTTACCATACACAGTTTGAAAAAAAACTTTTACAAAATGATATATGATTGGTATTTGACTCCAGATAGATTAACAAAAATATATACAGGGATTTCTAACAAGTATTACAAATAAAATCAAAATCCAGGTAAATTTTATATGTAAATAGGTTAAATCATACTGAATAAATATAATGCAGATATTTAAGACTGGAAGCCATTTTTGGATTTTCTACATGTTAAATACACTAAGAAGAGAGATTTCAAGATTAGTGTAATGTTTGGTGTAACCTGTTGACTTTTTTTACATGTACATGTGTTTAGATGTTTGATTATTAGACAGACTTCCTAATCTGGAATATTTGTTTATTCAGTATAGTATTTTTGTTAAGGATGGGAAAACTTATAACTATTTATAGACGTGTTATGTAAGGGGAGGATAACCTATCATTTATTTATTTTTTACTTTCAGCAGCCAGCCTGGGAGGAATTTTTTTAATATTTAAAGTTAAATCTATTTGACATTTGGGTTCCTATTTTTTGTACATAATTTTTTTTGTTAGTATTGGATGTTCATTTTTTTCCATTTTGTATTGATAAAAAGATAAATGTTAAAAAAAGGGTTTGAGTCAAACACATTTTGCATAATTGTTTTATTGTGGTGTAAGTCTACACATCTTGCCTGAAGTTAAACTATAAATGGGAGCAAAATGAGAAATAATATAAATATTATCTAATAAAAAAACCAAAACCCCAAACTTTTTTCACCTTGCCTTATTCTGCCTAGAGTGGCAAAAATTAGTTTTGGGGTGGGGGACAGGTGTGTGTGGGTAATAGATATTTGCTTTCCTCTATTGAAAATCATGCCCTTTAACCAACAACTCTATCGCTATATTTTCATCAAATTTATTCTAGACACCTACTCCAGCAGGCTCTGGGCAGTTTACAAAATGTAATATTAAACTAAAATAATTTACAACATAAGCAGAAGAGTCCAGTGTAATAAAAAAAACCACCATTAAAACAATGGTTAGAAAACCTTATATGGAAAGTAAAATCCATGTTTTGTGTATTTCCCGATCAGCAATCCCACCTGGATAAATTGTGTTCTACCCAGAGTTGAGAGTCGGGTAACATACACGTTTACAACATTAGTTGTGCGAGCGTTTGGATAGAGAGAGAAACTTGCGCTTACCCTGGAGTAAACCCATATTTTCGGCAATGATATAACAACACGCAGGGTTTTGGGGGACAAAATAAAAAGAGCCTTACTATTGCACAAGACCACTTGCCTCGCTTAACAAATTCCCAAACCCTTAACTCGCGGCGTAACAGCATCCTTATATCCATATTTTTATGGCCACGCCCCACTCTGATTAGGCCAATAGGAAACTAGAGGGGCGAGGCGTCTGTGCTTGCGACTCTGCCGCGGAAGCACTGCCCCCGTTTCTTCTTCCTGAGTGGTTCGCTATTTTCTCATCCGTTTCTGTTGCCGCCGCCTTTGCCGCCATCGTCGGATCCGTCCAGCCTCAAATCCCGGGCATTTTCCTGGGATCTGGACTCTCGGCTGCTGGCTGGAGCGGTGACGATTTGAAAAGAGCTTCTCTGCCTGGCAAAACACAGATTAATGGTAATCATAATTCCCCATCCAACCCGCTTATACTTTACAGGTTTATCCGCATTACAGAGATGTCAACATCATTGTCCCGTTTCCCATGTCTAGTGGTCCATAACCATACCGCACTTGGGATGCTTCTACATCCACCCATTTCAGAGAGCGACAGATTCTGATACACCCTCATTGTGCCATCGTCGGGTTATTTAACCCGCCTTACCGGATCTCGCATTGCTTTGCTTCGAAGAAATCATCCCAACGTGAACTCCAAGCTCATCCCCTAAAATCAAGAGAATGTCAGCACACAAATGGATACCTCATGCATGATTATCTACACTTGGGAGGAAGTCTTACTGGGCTGGATAGGACTTGCTCCAAATTTAGCTTTGCCCCTCTTGTAAGAAAATGGGTACATTATACAAGTTGCTGGTTGATGGCAGCAGGTGGCAGTGACTAGTCAAAGATGGCTGATTTGGGAAAAGCTAAACAGGATTAAGCTTGATTAAGACTTGGATGGGAAATCAGCCCCTAAGTCAGAATGGTAATATCTCCAAAGAAGGCAAGGGCAAATTACTAGTATATTGCAGCCACCACCCATCCCCTTCCCAAACATGTATGTGTCACAGTAATGACCAGGAAGCAAACTCAGATCTTAGTAAGAGTTTACTATTTCATATTAAGTAGGTTCACAAAGAATTCTCTTTTGGTGGTTATGGTTATATGGCTTTACTCAAATATGAATTTCATTCAGTGAAATTACTATTGTCTTACTGAGGTTTTTATTCTCTTGTTAAGTGAATACTTTTTGTACTACATGTCTCTTCTGCTTCTGTAATTCCTGTCAATTGGGGAAGGCTGTAGTAAAAAGAGATGACAGCTCCAAATGATGTTCCTATAAAATTCCTCAATCTTGTATGAAATTTTTGCTCATTTAGGATATACAGTACAGCAAATCTTAAGCAAAAGTTTGTGGGTGTACTCTAGCTGTATCCATGGCTGCAAAAACAATTAGATTATGCTCTAATTGTTTCCCAGCCAGAGGCAAAGGAAAAGTGGGATCATATATCCCAGTTATTGTTATTACATATTCAGTACAATTTTTAGAGGAGGGGATGTCCTTTTTTCCATTTAGTAGTTACAAATGGGCAGATTTTGATAGCTGATAAGTGAAATCAAGTAATTTTAATTATTATTAGATTTTCCCCCCACCTTTTATATTTATTTCAAGGTGGCAAACATAACTAAAATTCCTGCCTCCTATTTTTCCCACAACAACAACCCTGTGTGATGGGTTGGGCTGAGAGAGAGTGTGTCTGGCCCAAAGTCACCCGTTGGACTTCATGCCCAAGAGTGGCTGAGAATTCATATCTCCTGATTTCTAGGCCAGCACTTTAACTATTATACCAAACAGGCTCTCTTAATAATTAATGAACAATATATTTATAAAAAATGCAAAATAATAAAAATAATTATGCTGACTTCAAAAAATAAATTGGCTATTGGTGGAAAGGAACCTCAAATTCTACTTTAATAAATGAAAAGAGGCACAAGCAATCTTTTTTTGGGATTCCTCCCTATTAACCAGGTAAGAAAAGTGGATATTCTAATAGTATCTGTGACATGTTTGGGGACAACCTACATTTTTCATGTACTTGTTAGGCAAAATTTAAAAGTGTTGCTTAAGAGTCCAAGTTTGTAAACATTTGGTATTTTAGACATTATGAAGCAATAAGTAAATTCATAGAATTTTGGCTTAACATTACATGCGAACTACATCAATTATACTAGTAGGCAACATTTTTATTTCCATTCTTTTGCTCTGAAGTTGGGGACATGGTTCCTCTTTTGCCTTATGTTCCCTTGCTGCAGAAGGAGGTGGAATATATGAGTCTAGAAACAGTTCATCCTTATGACTTCCTTTTTAATCTTTAGGGTATTGTTTGCCTTCTATGTTTACACACGTTATCTTTAATTCTTTACTTCATTTTTATATGTAAAGGATTACAAATAATTTATAGCATAAGGCAATGAAATATAACCACATGATAAATTGAAACCCATACGACTTTAAAGTTATTATTATAACTCTTCAATATGTGTCATACATTCAACTGTTGTCTGAAGCAGTAAGCATTCTGTCCTGAAGAATCATTTTCTTTAATACCAAAAAAGATTGCTATATGGAATTCTTAGACAGGATGTTCCAGAGAATGGGGCCATAAATGAAAAACTGTAATTTCTAAGTCGCTCTCATCTGACTCTAATAAGGGGTAGAATGTAGACTTTCAACCTCCCCACGCAGAATTTACAGACCAACACATTGATTGTGTTTACTTCATAACTGGTTAATAAGATCTTTCAGGTTAGATCACTCATATTTTGCTTTGGGTTTCTTTCTGTAGATGTCTCATTTTTCTACTGAAGATGAAGCTCTCTTGCAACCTATGCTCAGACAGTTATTGCAAAGTGTCAAAGAAAAAATCACAGGAGCACCATCCGTAGAATGTGCTGAGGAGATTCTACTCCATTTGGAAGAAACAGATGAGAACTTTCATAAGTAATTTGTTTACATGATTTTGTGACATTGTGATAATTTTAAAAGGGAAACTCTTCCTTCGGAACTCTTCCTTAGTGGTTAAGGCACCAAGCTAGAAACCAGAAACCCAGGAATTCTAATCCTGCTTTAGATACAAAGCCAGAATAACCTTGGGTTGTTCATTCTTTCTCAGCCCTGGTAAGCAGGCAAGGGCAAACCACTTCTGAAATCTTGCCAAGAAAACAGCAAGACTCCATAATTCTTGTAAATAATGTTCCTAATAGATACTAATTGCAATATTTCAAGCTTTGGAATATGGCATCCAGTGGGTCCTTGTATTTACTTCTTCTGTTATTCCAACCATCAGATTCTCCAAGCCAGTGGTCCCCAACTTTGTGGCTTGGCAGCCCAGTTGGGTCAGGGAGGGGAACTGGGCCACGCGAGCAGTGGGCTGGTATGAATTCACGGGCTGCCATGCATGCATGCAGCTCAACTGGCGCGCATGTGTGCAATTGCCTGCTGGCTCGTCGTTTGCACAAGTTGAGCTACATGCACACCCACACTCTGGTCAGCCACTCATGTCCTAATTCCGAATAGGCCACAGCCCGGTTGTGGACTGCGGCCCAGAGGTTGGGGACCCCTGCTTTAAACATTCATTTTCTTTAATTAGTGAAAAAGACATTCAACATTTTCAGTTGATATACAGGTTTAAAATGCTATTTGATGTTTAAATTTAATGTCTAGTTTCACTTCATCTCTGAAATTCTTCCAAAATGTTCATATACTCCTTACCATAGTTATGGAATATTCTTATACTTGCTTGATGAAATATATTTATTATAAAAACAAATTAATATTAAGCATAACATTTTATATTTTAATTGTTATTACAGCTATGAATTTGTAAAGTATCTTAGAGAATATATAAGTAACATCTTGGGATCCGTAATAGAAGAAGAAACTGAAAAATGTACCTCAGCCCAAAATCAGGGGGAAGTTTCAAATTATGACACTCTGGTACAGCATGTTACTAAAAAGACCCGGGAATCAAAGGAGTAAGTATATGTACAAACATATTGAAAACTCAATTTCCAAAAGACAATGCCTAATTACAGGTAGTACTCAACTTACACCCACAATTGAGCCAAAATTTATGTTGCCAAGTGAGAAATTTGTTAAGTGAGTTGCCCCATTTTATGACTTTTCTTGCCACATATGTTAAGTGAATCAGTGCAGTTGTTAAATTAGTAACACAGTTGTTAAGAGAATCTTGTTTCCCTATTGACTTGATCAAGTGATCCCAGGGCACTGCAGCTGTCATAAATATGAGTCAGTTGTCAAACTTCCAAATGTAAATCACGTGACCATAAGTCATAAGTGTGAGAAATGGTCATAAGTCACTTTTTCATTGCAATTGTAACAGCACTAAGTGAACTGTTGTAAGTCAAGGACTCCCTGTAAATTATTACTCTTCTTGTTTTTGAGTTTGAGTGCTTGATAACCTGTTTTTTCCCCCTGAATCTTGTAATGACTCTGAAAAATTTATTTCTGCTTTCTTCTTCTTTGCCGTGTTTCAGATTATTGTTGGTTTTACATATTTGAAGAAAGCTGCCTATTTTCAAATAAATATGTAGCTCCCTATTTCATACATACTCTCTCTCTCTCTCTCTCTCTCTCTCTCTCTCTCTCTCTCACACACACACACACACACACACACACACACATATGTATATATATTCACATATATACGTATGTGCTATATATATGTATTATATTGGCTTAATACTTCTGTGTTTTCAAAATAAGCACAGGTAGGAACTACTGAAAAGTGACAGGGTCTTTTGCCTTTAAACTTTCCATTATGCAACACGATGCTTTTTGGCACTGAACAAAGGATTGGTATTGATTGCTAAAATGGCCCCATACCGGTTTACGATTCTATCCCCGTTTTCTCTAAAGCAAATTCCGATATTCAGCTTCACTCTTCTTTATTACATAAAATACCTCTAGGAAAAGCAGAGTGAGAAATATAGTTAGTTTGTGCTATACAAGATTCCTCCCAAATAGTAGTACAAAGGAACAATATGTTCTGAATACAATCTCCACAGGGTTGTTAAGGAAGGATAAAAAAATGTCTTTGAAAAATAACCGAGAAGGAAAAAAAACTAAAGCTGACTACTAATTTTTCAATATTAAAGTTTTGCCTGTCCTAACCATTCTATAGCGCAGAATACCTTACTATAAAGAAGGCGGCATACAAAACTGGATCTGTACATTTTTTTAATAGTCAAACATATTTTTTTACTCAAAGGCAGATTTATGAAGAAAGGACATCTGATAAGACTACAGGTAGTCCTCGACTTAACAACAGTTCATTTAGTGACAGTTCAAAGTTGCAACGGCACGGAAAAAAATGATTTATGAATGTTTTTCATACTTACAACCAGTGCCGCATCTCCATGGTTACATGATCAAAATTGGATGCTTGGCAACTGACTCATATCTATGATAGTTGCAGTGTTCTGGGGTCATGTGATCAACTTTTGTGACTTTCTGATAAGCCAAGTCAAGGGGGAAGCCAGATTCACTTAACAACCATATTACTAATTTAAGAACTGCAGTGATTCACTTAACAACTGTGGCAAGCAGAATCCTTCCGAGGTAGGTAAAATGAGGACCCAGATTGTTGGGGGCAATAAGCTGACTTTGTAATAATGCCGCTTGGGGGGGGGTGAAAGCCCTAATAAGCAGGCATATACATAGAATGAAGGCTACTGCTAAGCACATTGATTTGTGCTTAGATTGTAAGCCGCCCTGAGTCTTCGGAGAAGGGCGGGATATAAATGGGATTTTTTTAAAAAAATGTCTTGCTTAGCCACAGAAATGTTGGGCTTAGTTGTGGTCATAAGTACCTATTTGTACTAGGTGAGATTTTCATTACTGAGGATAATGTTAATAGATGTGCTGTTGTTTTTGTGAGCTTAGCAATACCATGCCCAAATTAGTACTTTTGCACACATAGATAATCTTTCGTTTGGAATTTAGATTTTATGGTTTTGGCAATATATGGCAGCCATTTAAAAATTGGAACTGTATTATATGTTACTTATATGTAAGGGTGTAGGTCTATAGATATGTTGTGTATAGTATGTTTTAAATGTGTGTTACGTATGTGTACACTTGAGAGCAAGCAACTGTATTTCATTTTTAATGTGTGCCATTGTGCCCACAGGAAAAAAAATAACAATAAAGGTTATCTAATCTATTACAAATTGCCACATCTGTTAACAGAAAGAAAACAAATATGCTTAATGAAATGGGTTCCCCCCCCAACATGGCAGGAAACATTTATGGCAGACAATGTATAATGGGAAATATTGTTTTTAATAAAATCTCAGATAAAACTGGCAGGCAGCCGTTCATATGATGGAAAGGCAGAAATACCAAAGCGTAAAAGGAACCCTGTGCAGGAACGTTCAATGTCCAACTCTAATAATGAGATCAATCTTGCAAATGTTTTAGTGGTTAATTGCAGTGATACGTGGATGGCCACGTTCTGTAAAAGGAAATTAGAAATGTCATTGTGAAAAAACTCTGTTACTTAATCAGAACTTAATTGCTTTTATAAATTAGCATGGGGCCTGCTGTATTTTTAATAAGCCATTTATTTACATTCAGGAATTGAGCCAGTTCTTTTTCATTTTTTTTTCTTTTTAATTGAAGAATTCAATCCTTAAAAAGCATAAATATTGTTTCCCCTTCTAGTCATGAAGGATCCATACCTGTATGAGGGCCTGTAATTATACAATATCCAAAGCAAATCCTAAAGCCTCTAAATATATTTTTGCAATTTTTAATTCCTTCCTTCCTTCCTCCCTCCCACTTCCTCCTTCCCTCCTATTTTGTGCTTGAAATGGTATGAAATATCTCAAGCCTTCTGTTCATCTTATTTCACAAACTTCTGTGGCAATGTCTTATGTTTACATAATATCACCAGAATTATGCATGTGTTGTGCATTCATACATTTCTCCTTGGTTTAGTAACACAACACACCGTTCTAAGAGGTGGAAATCTTGTTTAGGGAAATGCATAACTAACAGCATTAGAATCTGCTAGAGCATAAAAATACGGTTGTAATCACAAGCTGATATAAACAGTAATCCCAACCAAAACGCACAGATGATTACCAATCGGGTTTCAGGCCTGGGTACAGCACGGAGACGGCATTGGTCGCACTGGTGAATGATCTCTGGCGGGCTCGGGACAGGGGTTGCTCCTCTGTCCTAGTTCTATTAGATCTCTCAGTGGCTTTTGATACCATTGATCATGGTATCCTATTGCGGCGTCTCTTGGGGTTGGGAATGGGAGGCACTGTCTTGCAGTGGTTCTCCTCCTATCTCCTGGGCCGCTCGCAATCGGTGTTGATGAGAGGGCAGAGGTCTGCCCTGAGGCCTCTCGTTTGTGGAGTTCCTCAGGTCGGTTCTCTCTCCCCTCCTGTTCAACATCTATTCTGTAACAGCCTGCTACTGGCCCTGCAGAAAAGGCAGGGACAACCCCTTTTACAAGAAGGCAAGAGGCTGGAATTAAGCCTGCCAAATTTATGAATACAAAAACAAACAGAACAAGACACGAACCAAGAAACAGGAGCTTTTCAAGCGGTTGCCTTCACCAAACCAGCCCTCCCACGCATTCCCCTTTTATACATTTCAGGGCGTGGCTTCTCTCTGCCTCCTTCCAAGGTGCCCCATTGCCTTCCTCTGTTTACTCCTGATTGACTGCCTCCTGCGTCAGGCATCCTTGAAGAGGGCCAGCTGTGGGTCATCTTCATCCACGCTGTCAGGCTTACACAGCTGGGTCTCTGTCGTGACCAGGTGGGAGGGGCCTGGCTGAGGGCTCTGCGGAGCCTTAAGGCCATCATCAGCAAGCTCTTCAACACCCTCCTCCTCCTCCTCCTCCTCTGAGTCGTCCGACCCAACTGCCGAACCCACAGGCTGACCCTGAATCACAACAACATCTATATGAAGCCGCTGGGCGAGAACATTCGTGGTTTCGGGGTGGGGTATCATCAGTACGCTGATGATACCCAACTCTTTTTCTCCACCCCGAACCAACCCAGTGATGCCCTTGCCGTGATGTCCCGTTGCCTGGAGGCGGTCCAGGTCTGGATGGGAAGAAACAGGCTTCATCTCAATCCTGCCAAGACTGAGTGGCTGTGCATACCGGCATCTCAGACTAACCAGTCTATTCCATCTTTAATGATGGGGGGTGAGGTGTTGCCCCCCGTCGATAGGGCTCACAACTTGGGTGTCCTCCTGGATTCACAGCTCAGTTTTGAAGACCATATAGGAGCCGTGACCAGGGGGGCCTTTGCCCAGGTTCGCCTGTTGCACCAGTTGCGGCCCTACCTGGACCGAGATGCCCTGCGCACAGTCACTCATGCGCTCATGACCTCCCGATTGGACTACTGCAACGCTCTCTACATGGGGCTGCCCTTGAGGACCACCCGGAGGCTTAAGCTGGTGCAGAATGCAGCCTCGCGGGTTGTGATGGGGGTTTCCCGATACTCCCACATAACACCTCTGCTCCGCAAGCTGCATTGGCTTCCGGTTGCCCTCTGGGTGAGATTCAAGGTGCTGGTGATGACCTATAAAGCCCTAAATGGCTTGGGTCCGGGATATCTGAGGGAATACCTGCTGCCGGCATCAAGCTCCCTTCGTCCTGTGCGCTCACACAGGGAGGGTCTTCTCAGGGTACCGCCGGTAAAAGTTTGCCGGCGGACAATACCCAGGGGGAGGGCCTTCTCTTTGGGTGCGCCTGCCCTTTGGAACCAGCTGCCTGTAGAGCTTAGGACTGCCCCTGACCTTCTCTCATTCCGCCGGGACCTGAAGACCTGGCTCTTTGAGCTTTCGGGCCTGGACTATTAATTGGGGTTTTAATTGGATTCTAATTGGGATTTTATTTATTCAAGGTTAATGTAATCATTTTAATTGTTTTTAATTTTTGTAATTTGTTGTATTGTTTTTAAAAAACCTTGTGAACTGCCCTGAGTCCTATGGGAGAAGGGCGGTATATAAGTTTAATAAATATAATATAATGTAAATATAATATTACAAGAGCTTTTTTTTTAATCCCATTTATATCCCGCCCTTCTCCGAAGACTCAGGGCGGCTTACAATCTAAAGCACAATGTGCTTAGCAATAGCCTTCATTCTATGTATATACCTGCTTATTAGGGCTTTCCCCCCCCCAAGTGGCATTTTTACAAAGTCAGCTTATTGCCCCCAACAAGCTGGGATACATTTTTTCTAGAAATTATGAGAAATGCTACTAAAAATAACCTTAACGTTTTTCTAATGTTTAGGTATCCTGCCTGTATTCTGCTAAATATTTGGGACTCTAAAACTTTGGATGGTATTGCTTTTCTGATACTAATTTGGATTTTTGAATAAAGCAGGGTATTCTTATTTAGGAAATGTGGTATATGTGGTATGGGATTGACTTACAATCACAACTGAGCCCCAAATTTCTGTTGCTAAGTGAGACAGTTGTTAAGAGAGTTTTGCCCCATTTTATGATCTTTCTTGCCACAATTGTTAGATGAACCATTGCAGTTGTTAAGTTAGTAACACGGTTGTTAGGTGACTGACTTCCCCACTGACCTTGCTTGTCTGAAGGTTGCAACAGGAGATCACATGACCTTGGGACACTGCAAACGTCATAAATATGAATCAGTGGCCAAGCGTCTGAATTTTGGATCACGTGACCATGTGGATGCTGGCAATGACCATAAGTGTGAAAAACGGTCATAATGTGAGATTGCTCACTGGTTTCAGTAAGATTTTCTTCCTAACTTGGAGTGTTGGGAAGTTAGTTTGTACATGATACAGCACATGGATTTTAATAATTTGGTTTTTTTAAATAACTTTTTAACTGAAGGTATAGAGAAATGATGCATTCGCTGAAGAATGTCATGATGGTTGTAGTTGAATCTCTAATTAACAAGTTTGAAGAAGATCAAATGCGCTACAAAGAGATGCAAAGAAAAGTGAAAACAGAACCACCCAACAGTTACTATGCAGATAACTGTTCTGATAGTGATTCTTCCTTCAACCAGGTATGTAATTATACAAAGGAATGGATGGGGAGAAAGAGAGAGAGAGACTGACTGAGACTCTTTGGTGCTATGCAACACTGTTGAAGATAATATTTTCACAAATTAGGTTTCCATCTCCTTTGTCATTTTTTTTTAGCCTTCTAGTTCTTCTGATCCCCTTCTTCTTATACTCTATAATAGAGTTAGTGTTTTGAAGTCCATAAAGGGGAAAAAGGAAATTTGCCATTCATTTTCCAAAATGTATCCCTTTTGAATATGGACAAAGCAAGTTGGTTGGTTCTTTTTTAGATCATGGTTGTTTAGAGTTAGAAAACAATTATTCTGGAAAAAACCTGCTTTGGGTTGCAATTATATCCTTAAACAGGAAATGATGTAGTGTCACACCGAACACAAATATGCGACAAAATTTTGAACTTTCATTCTTTCCTCATAAACTATCCAAATATTCTGAGACAACAGTTGCTCTGAAGACAGCAGCAAACCAAAGCATATACCGTAGCTTGGAAAGAAGTGTTGGAAATTAGAATAGAAAGAACATTGTTAGGAAAGAGTAGCAGGGATTTAAATTACTAGGCATGACCACGCTGGCAAGTGTTCTGTAGAAAAGACAATTATACCAGTATCAGGGTGGCATGTGGATGATCAAGGGGGATAAAGCTGACCTATCTTAGAGAAGAGAAAAAATTAGTTCTGGAATAATGTTTTCAGATAGAGTTTTGTATTGGCCAATTTACAGATTTATAGCTCCGTGACTAAGTGATCCGTGCATGCGTTCAGTTCTGTTCTGAGTGCAGTTTCTTTTAATCACATGGATGGTGAAGGTATATGTTTTTCTTTATTAGTAAATAGATCTGTACTTCTATAAATACTTACTTGTACTGGATGAAAATTATTCCTAAGCTGCTATACCTTGAGATTATTGCTATCAGTGTCTCCAATTTCATCCTTTGCCATTTTCAGAGATAAACTGGCATCTTGAGGCAGTGAGTCAAGGTACAGTTAGGGGAGTGAGGTTAAGAGTGGATTGCTTCTCCTGGTTTCAGTATAAATAGGGTTTTTTTCCGGCACTTCTTACACGTAAAATCAAAATCAGCAGAAATTGGGACTGGAGTGGTCTATGTATTTGGTATCATATCATACCAGGCTTTTTAGTCACATAGATTTATGTCAGCATGATAGTAGGTGCTGCACCAAAGTTAGTGGAGAATAGGCATTTCTTTCTTTGTGGTTATTACTGCTGACAAAGGCAATGAGAGATTGTTTTCTCTAATTTACACTGCTAGACTTAAAGTTGTATTTTCTTGAAACTGTTATGATAAAATCAATAAATAAAATCTATTCCATTTAAAGCGAAGTCTAGAGGTCTATTGATTTTTAGAGACGTGTGCTTTCTTTGGCGGAAGACAAAATACACGAGAGTGCCTTACAGAAACTCTGGGGCACACCGAATATTTTCCCATTTAAAGATTTCTCACTAACTGCAGTGCTGAAGTGAATTAAATTGCATATCTTCACTATAATGTAATGTAGAAGAGGCATCCAAAATATCCATAGCTCTTTCTGCCATCCAGTGCAGTGGTATAAACAGTTCACAGGATAGAAGGGGAAAAAATGACAACTGGGAGAGAGAATGGAAAGGAGTGAGTAAGGAAGATAGATAGATAGATAGATAGATAGTAGGTAGGTAGGTAGGTAGAAAGGTAGAAAGATAGAAGGTGTAGTCCATAGACTTGCAGAATAGAGGAGAAAGAGGTCTGCAAACATTGGAGATGTCACCTTTTTAAAATACGGCTGCAACTAGCTCATCAGCTCTCTGAACAACATATGGCAGTTATATTTATAGGAGTGTGCATAAACTGAATTCACCCAGGAAGAAAATGTAGCAGTTTATGACAAAGATCCATCCATAGATGTGGCAGTTCAGTCATTGACTTCAGGCCAATCACATATCTTACCTACTTCTTCGTGGTGTTCTAATGAAGGAAGAGACTGCTTTAAATCATTATATCATTTTTTAAAGATTTAAAGATGTAATAATTGAAATGTGCTCTTTCTTTTTTTAATAGTGATCTAAATCCTATAATTTTAATAGTGATCTAAATCCTTAGTTTCATTTGGGTTTGGTTAGTGAGAATTTTTACAATGTATTGCAGAGTTACACATTTATGAATCAAGAACAATTACAGCTGCTTGTAGAAAGACTCGATCTGACACAACCTAAGGAGGTAAGTTTTAAAAAAAATTTGGAGGGGGGAAATATCTTATTCTCTTGCGTATGCACGGACAAATTAAGTTTGGTTTTGTCACGTTTAATGCTCTAGTCATAGAGCGCGTAACCGGTCTACCCGCCCCTCATTCTCCTGCAGTTGGTCGTATTGATCCTAGTTTTGCTGCGCAAGCCAGTATCCGCAACAGCAAAGAAGTACGACTGGCGAAGGGGAGAAATCCCCAGTGCGATCTGTATAAGAAACAATAATGGGAGGCTGGGTGCCGTACAACGGGGGGGGGATGGCCATAGGACAGGAGGCACTGGGGGACCATCCTATTAGCAATGTGTATCCAGACACGTCCAAAGTGGCAAAGAGAGCGACAAGAGAGGCGATGATTCCTGAATCCGTGAACATACAGACGGATGCAAGACAATTAGAAGCAATATGATCAATTGGGGCAGGTAGACCGGTAATGTGGTCTGTTAGCAGATCGCAAAAACAGCTGATCCTATAAGCAGGCTCCGGCATTCCACTCTGACGATGTCGACAGTTAGCTGACAAAATCTTAGTTTATTAAACAGTTGGGGTTTTTTACATTTATCCTGGTGTTCAACTATTTCTCTCAACATGAATGTACCTGGAATTTGTATTTTGTGTGTGTGTGTGTGTGTGTGTGTGTGTGTATGTATGTGTATGTATGTATGTATGTATGTATGTATATGTATATAAATTTTTTATACTCACAAATGCTTAATATTTTATCAGCAACATACTGTGGGTTCCAACATTTAACTTATTAATACATGGTAAATTCCTTTCTCTACCACGTTTTTCTAACCATTGATAAAAGGTGTCCCATGTTCTAAAGTATACTGAATCTTCTCTCTTTTTTTTTTATTGAAAAGTTTTAAGATACAATTTTCCTTTAAAAATCCCCCCTTCCCCCTCCCTCCTCCCCCCTCCCTCCCCCCCTCCCCCCTCCCCCCCCGACTTCCCAGAGCTAAATACAAGGTATATATATAAAAAGCAATCATAAACAATCATATACTAACAACTATAAACTCTAAAATCCATCACTCTCTAGCTTATATAGGATAAAACAAGCCTTAGTAATATTGAATATGTATAAAAAGAAACTAAAATAAGAAAAGAAAAGAAAAAACGAAAGAAGACTTATTCAAATGCTACATAAAACTTCTTAACCCTATACTTGTTCTGGATAAACTCAATCCATTTTCTCCATTCCATAATATAGCGTTCTTGCGAATGATCTTTCAAATAGGCCGAAATCTTCGCCATCTCTGCCAGGTCGGAAACCTTTAAAGTCCACTCTTCTATGGTCGGCAGTTCCTCTTTCTTCCAATATTGGCCTATCAAAAGTCTTGCTGCCGTAATTAAGTTCAACATCAACTTGGTGTCCACAACTGTAGCGTCTGCAATTATTCCCAACAAAAAAAGTTGCGGACAAAACTTTATCCTCTGTTTAAAAATCTTCTGCATATTCCACCAAACTTTTATCCAAAAAGCCTTAACCTTCTTACATGTCCACCATATGTGAAAATATGTTGCATCTTCCTCACCGCACCTCCAACATTTAGGCTGATAATTCGGATACATACTTGCAAGCTTTTTAGGATCTAAATGCCATCTATAAAACATTTTGTAAAAGTTCTCTCTTAGATTTTGAGCTTGAGTAAATTTTACGTTCCTCACCCAAATCTTTTCCCACGTGTCCATTGTGATAACTTCCTGGATGTTTTGGGCCCATTTTATCATACAATCCTTAACAAGCTCTGTTTCTGAGTCAATCTATATCAATGCAAGATATATCCGTTTGATATGTGCTGGTCCCTGATTTCTAATTTGCTTTATCAAATTTTCATCAGTCATTGTAAATCCATTTTTCTGGTCTTCTTTCCACCTGGCCCGTAACTGAGTATATTGAAACCAATTTTGAACAACCTTCTCTTCTCGCAAGAGGCTATATGATTTCAAACACCAAACATTTCTTTCCAAGCTGAGGATCTCCTTGTACGTAGTCACATCATGTTTGAAGCCAGCATGTATATTTTCTATTGCGTGTTTTGGAATTGCCCACAATGGTATCTTGCAACTTAACTTATGTCTATACTTCTTCCAAACTCTCAGCAATGCCTGTCTTAAAATATGCACCCTAAACACGTTGTCTACCTTCTTATCATACAACAAATATGCATGCCAGCCAAACAACAAATCATGGCCCTCAAGATTTAATAACCTCCCTTGCGTCAAATTAATCCAATCACTTATTCCTACTAATGCAGCAGCTTCATAATATAATTTAAAATTAGGCAATTTAAGGCCACCTCTCTCACGAGTATCCTGCATAATCTTAAGTTTAACTCGTGGCTTTTTCCCTGCCCACACAAATTTATTGATACCTCGCTGCCATTCCTCCAAATTAGAATCTTTCTTAAGAATCGGTATCATTTGAAATAAAAATAAAAATTTAGGCAGGACATTCATTTTTACTGCTGCAATCCGTCCCAACAAAGACAATTGCAATTTTTCCCAACTCTCCAATTCTTTTTGAATTTTCCCCCATAGTTTTTCATAATTATTTTTATATAGCTTTGTATTAGAGGGCGACAAAATCACCCCCAAATATTTAACCCTTTTAACAATCTCAAATCCAGTTAATCCTTCTAAGAGAGCCTTTTGCGAAACTGTCATATTTCTGGCCAAAATTTTGGTTTTCTGTGTATTAACTTTAAATCCAGAAACCTTCCCATATTGTGTTATTATCTCCATCAGGTCCACAACAGAGTTCTCTGGCTGGGTCACTGTAACAACCAGATCGTCTGCGAATGCTCTCAATCTGTAGTCCTGATCTCCAATTTGTATCCCCTTAATTTTTTCCGAATTCCGAATTTTAACCAATAATATCTCTAATGTTAACACAAATAACAAGGGCGATAACGGACACCCTTGCCTTGTGCCCTTCTCAATATTACATGCTTCTGTCAAGCTATTATTAACTATAATTCGGGCAGTTTGTTTTTGATATAATTTTGATATAATCGGTTGTAAAAATTTTTCCCCAAAATCCATTTTGTCTAAAACTTTCAACAAAAATTTCCAATTCAATTGATCAAAAGCTTTTTCAGCATCTAAAAAAATTAGCACCGCAGCGATCTGGTTGTTCCTTTCCAAAAACTCTAACACATCAACTATATGCCTCACATTATTTTTCATTTGCCTACCACTAATAAACCCCGTTTGATCCCCATGAATCACCTGTTGCAGAACCCTCATCAGTCTATTAGCCAAAACCTTAGCAAATATCTTGTAATCTGTATTTAAAAGCGATATCGGTCTATAGTTTTTAACTTGAGTAGCATCTTGGTCTTCCTTCGGAATCAAAGAAATAAAAGCTGTTCTCCAAGACGGTGGCACCTTTCCCCCCCTCTGGATTGTCTGGAACAGTTCCTTTAATGGTTTTATCATCTCTAATTGTAAATTTTTGTAATAGGCCGCAGTCAAGCCATCCGTACCTGGTGCTTTATCCACCTTCAATTCCTTAATTGCTGTGAAAATTTCTTCTTCTGTAATCAGTTGATTAATCCCCTCTTTTTGTACTTGCGTAAGAACCGGGATGCTAGCATTCTCCAAATATATATCAATATCTTTTTCATTAATTTCCTCTTTAGCATATAATTTCGAATAGAAATCCACAAAAGCATCCTTAATAAGATTCTGTTGAAACACAACCCTTCCTTTATACTCAATCTTATCTATATTAGAAGCCCTTTGTTTTTTCCTCAGTCTATAAGCTAACCATCTGCCTGGTTTATTAGCGTTGCAAAAAGTATTATGCCTAGCAAACCGCAGATTGGTCGCCACTTGATCAGCCATTAATTTATCAAATTGTCCTCTTAACAGTCTAATAGCATCCTTGGTCTTCACATCCTCTGAGTTCAAAATCAAAGCCTTTTATTTTTCCTTTATTTCATTCTCCAGTTCTTTCCTTCTAGTTTCCACTGCACGTCTATGTTTATTATTCATATATATCAACACCCCTCTCATATAGGCCTTGCTAGCATCCCAAACCATATCCATAGAGATACCCTTATTCATGTTAATCTCAAAAAAATCCTTCATCCGCTGTTTGCATTCTTCCACATTTCTCTGATTTCTAAACAAATTCTCATTTACGCACCACGAGCGCCTGTCTCTTATCTCCTTATCAATCTCTAACCAAACTGGACTGTGATCAGAGATAGTTCTTGCACAAATCTTCACCTTTTTGGTCCTCAAAAAAAAATCATTAGTCAGCAAAATAAAATCAATCCTCGAAAAAGATTGATGTCTATCAGAATAAAAAGTATAATCCTTCTCCTGCAAATGTCTCTCACGCCAAATATCTCGCAATTCCAGGTCATCCTTCATTTCAAAAAAAGATTTAGGCAATCTAGCATGACTTGGAATGCGCTTGAAAACTCCAGCCTTGTCCAACTGTACATCCAAAACACCATTCCAGTCCCCCATAAAAATAAAAGATTTATAATCCAACTGGGTAAGCTTTGTGTGAAGTAAACTAAAAAAGTCAGCTTGTTGTTGATTAGGTGCATATAATCCAACTAAAAGCGTCTTTTTACCTTCTAACAGCAGCTCAATCATAACATATCTTCCATGCTTGTCTGCTTCAATTAAGTCTGCTGTTAAGGCACTTTTAACATAAACAACCACTCCATTTTTCTTGTTCTCTGCAGAAGCAACAAATTGCGTACCCAACCTCGAGTTCGATAAATACTTTTGATCCAAAACTCTAATATGCGTTTCTTGCAAACATATAACATCTATCTTAAATTGTTTTAAATATTGAAAAACTTTCTTTCTCTTCTGTGGTGAATTTAGTCCATTAACGTTCCAGGTTAAGAATTTAGTTGCCATGCATATCCTCCCAAAGCTCTTGGAGCACAGCTTTGATAGGACTATCTTCTTTAGGCCGTGCTCCTCCCACTGCTTGGCTATGAGTACGTTGTGAAGATTCTGAAGACTTTTGCTGGTCTTGTTCTTTTATTTTCTTTGCTCGTTTTAAAGCAGCACGCGTTACCCTTTGCTCTCTAGGATCATCCAAAGAAGTTATAGCTTGATCTCCTCCAGCACCATTATCCTCTGTTTCATCCTCTTGATGTTCTCCTTCTCCAGATCCCTTTGCAGCTTCCAGAAGTGTTAATGGGGTTGCTTTTAAAACATTATTGTAGAAATCACGCGCTTGCTTCACAGTAATCAGCCGATACCTTTTACCTTCATGCATCACCATCAGCCCGTCTGGAATCTCCCATCTGAACCTTATATCTCGTTGCTTGAGCTCTTGCACAAGAAATGTAAAGTCCTTCCTTCTCCTTAAAATCTTTGGAGGGATTTCTTTTAAAACCAAGACTTCTTGATCAGCAATCACAACTTTAGCATCATAGGCAGCTTGTATAACTTCATCTCTAATTTCTCTTTTTGCAAAGTAAACCACCACATCTCTAGGCAACTTTCTCTGTCTGGCAATCCATGAATTCACACGGAACACTTTATCCATAGCTGCTCTTATTTCAGATGCTGGCTGGTTCAATACCACTTCGAGAGCCTCAGAAACCAGCTGCTTTAAATCTTCCTTAATATTCTCTTTTAAACCTCTGATTCTAACAGCAAACTGCATCTGGTAATATTGGGCAAGGCTTAACTCCCTTTCCATTTTGTCTCTTAAATTTTCATTCTCCCGTACTTTTACTTCTAATATTGCATTCTTTTGGGTCAAATCATCCACTTTTTCATCTAAATCTTCCACACATTCCGCCACTTTATGCACTGAAGACAAAATGTCTACCTTCATCATGCTGAACTTCTGTTCCATCCTCTCTTCCATTCTCTCCTCCAGTTTCTCCAATTTCTCCTCCATCTGTGCAAATTTATCACCAATTGATTGATTAATTGATTCCAAAAGTACCTGGGCATGTTTATCCAGAGCATCTCGCAAGTCCTTCGGTGTCAGTACATCAGGAGGGTGCAACGCCTGTAATGATGATTGTTGCACCGGAGAAGATCCACCACTCCGAAGAGTTTTAGGGGGAGGTTTAGCCGCCATCTTTTACTTTTCAATTGTGACGCACTTTCACTTAAAGTTTAAAAAGTCCATCAAGCTCGAGAGTATAATAAAATAATCCTCTTCACCTTTTCCTCTTGTACCGCTCTGCCTGCTCCTTTAATCCATAGTCCTTTCTTCAGGCAGGGGTGGTCGCAGACGCCTGGCTCTGCTCCAAGAAATCCGGAGCAGAGACGCTGGCCAGCTGGGAGCAACCCAGGCTTCGGGGGAGTTCAATCCTTCAGCCGCCCAAGCTCCAAGCTCAGGCGGCCCCGGAGAACTCGACCCCTACCTGGGGCCTCACCCCCTCCTCTTCTCCCGAGGAGGGGGCTTCAAATTCGCCCGAACAGCTGATCGGCGCTGTTTCGGGCGAAAAAACACACAGCTGAGCCGCGGGCAGCCCGGGAAGGCTGTCTCCGGCGCCGCGCAGCCACCGGAAGTCCTGAATCTTCTCTCTTAAAAGAGAAAGCAGTTTCATTTTTGTAATCTAAAAAGACATAAAACTCAAGGAAAAGCATAGCGTAGAGTAAAAGAGGTGGAGATGTGATCAATGGTGTGAGGATACTTGGCAGATGGATGGAAATATGCATCTTAATGGGACAGAATCAGTTTCCCACTGTTCCTCTTATCCAGCTTCTACTTTAAGCATAGTCTATTTCTACTTCTTTCCCTGAGATGGTTCCTCATAAGTCTCATTGGTATCAACTACTTTGATAAAAGTTATTCAGTAGAGGTGGGCATGTAGTATAGCAAAACTATGTGCATATATTTGAGAGTAAAAATGGATAAAAGAGTTTAGGTAATCAATATTTTTCAGGAACACCCCCCTCCCCCAATCAGATAGCATTGGTTTTAGTTTGCCAAGCATAACTCTTTCTCCAATGTTATTTAATGAAATTAACATTGCAGTTGCCCGGTTTGAAAACACAGAACAGCAGGTGTTGAAAATAGATATAGAATACAAAAGATGACTGTATAAGTACATGACTTTATCTCTTTTGTGAAAGTTTTTTTTTTGTTTGAAATGTTTGTATCAGGACCTTTCTTACAGTCTGAATCTCATTTGTTAAGCATTTAACTGTAAAATTTCACCTTTTCCATTTAAAATAGATACATAATTTAATTCATTGACTGTTTCACTCTACAAACGTTTAATTACAGCCTTTGTGCTTAATTTTATTCTCCATAAAATAGCAGAACAACGATTGACATTGCATACTTGCATTGAATTGAAATTGCAATATTGAATATTGAATCTTCCCAATATTTGGGAGAGAATGGAAAAGGACAGTCCAGGTAGCTTTCTTGAGAAAACCATGGCTAAGGAAATGGTCTGCCATTGACTTCTAGGATGCTTTTTGACTTCCTGTTGTAGCCTACAGTCTTGGGATCTTCCAGTGTCTGAGCTTGATTGGCTTTATGTATAATAGAATAGAATATTCTTTATTGGCCAAATGTGATTGGACTCACAAGGAATTTGTCTCCAGAACATAGCCTCTCAGTGTACATACAATATAATATAATAATAAAATACCAATAGGAGAATGTAATAGGAAAAATGAGAAAGATAATAGTAATACAGACCTACTAAGTGGGTAAATGTCTTTAGACATAAGATAGTGCTGTGGGAATTAGGTGTTCAGAGTGATGGCAGGAGGGGAAAAAATGGTGTGTCTAATTGTATTGGCATGCAGTTCCCTATTGTGGCATCCCAAGAGAGGAATTGAAACAGTTTATGACCTGGATGTAAAGGATCTGTAGATATTTTTTTCCTGGTTCTTCCAGAACCATGCAGTATACCAGTCCTCAGTGAAAGGCAGCCTGGTTGCATTCATTTTTTCCTGCAGTCCTAACTATCCATTGAAGTCTCTACCTGTCCTGTTTAGTTGCTGTGCCAAACTGGACAGTTTCTGAGCTTGATTAGCTTTATGAAATCAGACCAAGGTCTGTATGTGTGAAAGGAGTGGAGAGGAGAGGGAGGGGAGGAGAGGGCAGATCAAATAACCTTTGACACAAAGGCAAGTAAAAAAAAATATAGCAGAAGTTAGAGGTGTATAAAGATAAGATAAGATAACCTTTATTGTCATTTTTGTTTACTGTGGGCACCACGGCACACATCAGAAATGAAATTTAGTTGCCCGCTCTCAAAGTGAAACACATACATGACACACACCTAAACATACTATATACAACATATGTATAGACCCACACCCCTACATAAACATAACAAATAAATATTACATACTGTCCATCTTGAATATATAACGGAAGGAGGAGTTCACAAGGTTAATGCTGTATGGAATGAAACTGGCTGAAAGGAAAAGGAAAAAGGTAAAGAAATGAGGGTTTTTTCCATCCTTAATGATTTGGGTAATGATGGACAATTAGATTTTTGACATAGCCTTTATTGTAGCTTTATAATATATATTTATTTTATTCCAATAATGCAGTTTTCTTACTCAGTTCTCCTTGACCTTTTAGGTGCGCCAAGAAGCTATTCAAACTTTGTGTTCTGCACCCCCATCTGATATTTTAAATTGTGAAAGTTGGAGTACCTTACGCAAACATCTTGCAACAGCACTCTCGGATCCTGATTCCAATTTCAGTGTAAAGATACTAATAAGCTTTTTATTCTTGACCAATATTTCAATTGATCGTAATTTATACAGTACATAAAATCCAAATATTTGTACCAGCTACCTAAGAAATTGGTAATTCAAAAGGATTCTCACTATATGGTTAAAGAAGCAAATGTATTGTTATGACTTTTTCAGGCACTATTCAGAAAACATTAGTTTCCTGAATAATGCCTGAATAAATAATTCCTGAAAAACTCCTGAATAAATAAAACCAGGAAAATGTTACTAATATATGATTACGGTATATTATAGCATTTTCTTTGAATTAGATAAGAGCAACATGTGAGAGTCCCAGAAATATTAGATGCAAAGTGATTGAGCTGTTAATAATATGAAATAGATAATACTTTCTGTATACATAAACTTGAATGTAGTTCTAATTAATCCATTGTAGCTGATATATTTGCACAGTAATTTTCAGCCATTGGACAGTGTTTAATTTACTGTTTTAAATATATATTTTATTAAGGTTTTAATAAAGATAAATACTAACAGAAAGTAATATTTAGAATAAAAAAGAAGAAAGTGCAGAGAAAAAAGCATATAAAGAAGTAGCTTCTCAATTTATAACGGTTATAAATTTACTCCCTACTCTTATTATTATTATCTATTTTATATTATTATCTGTTAATTACAGCATGACTTTAATTTTTCCTATAATCTTAATTTTTTTCTTATCATAAAAACTGTATATCATAATTTCATTTTTTCTATTTCATGAAAAAAGTCTATTCCAGTTAGCAATAAATTTAGATAATATGTTTTCTCTGGTCAAAGATATCAGTTTGCCATCTCTACAAGTTCTGTCATCTTCACCAACTATTTCTCCATTGTAGGTAACTTTGAATCTTTCCACCTATGTGCATGAATAATCTTGCTGTAGGCATCCTGTATAAAAAACAACATTCCATGACTTTTTTCCAATTATTAATCAGGCCTGAAAGAAAAACCTCTGGTTTTAATTATATACTAATTTTTAAAATCTTCTGACTTGATGCGTGAATCCAAAGTTTTCTGGCTTTGTTGAGCATGATAAAATGTCCCCTTTTGTTATTTACATTTCCAACATAAATTTGATCTTGTATCTTCATATTTTGTTACCATCTTTGTCTTCTGTTTGTTAATCTTAAAACTTGCTAACGCACTAAATTCTTTAGCTTTCCCATTAGTGTTTCGATTCCCTTGAAAGGATCTTTCAAAACCAGTTGCACCTGCAAAAGCTCTTAAGTTGTAATTCTTTTTTTAAATTTTTAACTCCCGCAATCTTCTCATCTAATCTCATATCTCTGTTCAGAATTTCAAGAAACAAAATAAACAAAAGAGAAGACACTGGGCAACTTTGTCTTGTTCTTTTTTCTTTTTTTGTATCTCACATATATTTGTTAGATCTTCATTAACGATTTCTGTTTTCTGTGAAGCATAAATCAATTTTATCCATTTTATAAAATTCTGCCCAAAATTTATATTTCCCAAAATGTTAAATCGAAAAGTCCAATTCAAACTGTCAAAGCATTCCCTGCATCTAAAAAAAAAATAAAAATATGCAGCTTGTTTTTCATCATGTTGTTCCAAGTACTCTAGAATGTCCAACACAATTCTGACACTGTCTTTTAGATAAAAATCAGCATTGATCTTTGGGAATAAATTTTTGCAAAATTAGCAAGGATAATGTAGGGGATAAGAGGCTGATTTATAGGATTGGGAGGCACAGATTCTAATACATCAGCCAGGAAAGCTAACTGGGTGACTTTGATTTAAAATCTCTGTTTCAGCTAGCTTGGAGGGCTTTTGCTTTGAAGGGAAAGAGCACAATCAATCTTAGTAATAATAATGACAATAATATTAGAATCTTCAAAATCAGGATGTAAGTGGGGGGGAAATAAATAAAAGAAATCAGCAGCATATATTGTGGTACAGGTGTGGTTCAGATTATATGAACCTAGTAATTCAGGTGAGTTGCAGGACCAAGAAAAGGCAAATAATTAAATGTGAATCACAACTGTTACATACTTGTATGTAGTGTCATGATACGTGCACAAAATGGTGGAGCTTGACTTTGATATTGCTACTCAGATGTCATCCTTTTGAACTCATCAGTATTAGCTGATGTCCATGCCTAGTAACATGGCTTTAATTCGTTTTTTTATAGGACAAAGTCTTGAAATTTTATGCCAAGACATTTTCTTCCTCTCCATTAAATATGACAAGAGAACTCTATACAAGCTTAGGTGAGCTCAAGATACTTCTTTTCAGAAACAAATGACCACAATTTTCACTGGGTCTCTTAAATTAATTGGCAATTATTTTTCTCTTTACAGCAAAGTACTTAGAGGCATATTTTCTTGTTGAAGATAATTACATTCCTAGTGTATCAATGGGTATTGACATAAGCAACCCAGACATAATACGTTTACTTAAAAAGGTACAATATACTTATTTCCCAATGTTATTTAGTTATTTAAGGTGTTTTTGATCAAGGGTTTTAAAATAGAATAATTATCCTTTTATTCATAGATGCGACTCCTGAATGAGTACCAGAGAGAAGTCTCTTCTTTTTGGATACGTCATCCAGAAAAGTATATAAGTTTTTTTTAATGTGGTTGTGTTTTCATTTGTGTTTCCAGTTTGCTTATGCAGATTGATAGATAGGAATGATGAAGTTTGCTTAGGTTATCAGATGCTTTGCCTTTGTTTCAGTGTAACTGAAAAAGCTTCTGAAGTTTCAATGAAGCTGTCATAAGTCTATATAAAACATGATCATATGTAAATAAGATCTTTGATTTTTTTTTCCCTGTCTCTCCCCAATTTTTCTCCTTTGTACTACTTGCCTACTTGCAACTGGTTTCACATGATATGTTTAAAGATTTGGGTTGCAGTCTTGTGTTTGTTACTTAGGAATGTGTCCCACTGAAATTTTATGTGGCTATTTTAAATTCATAAGATTGTGCAATTAGAATCAAAACTGCTTTTCCTTTTGATATGACTTTAGGTTTGTTTCAGCTTTAAATATGACATTCTGCTTAATTTAAATTATTTTTCCAGCCTAACTTCATAATACTTTAATTCTCATTTGGTTGATCCAACGGCAATGAGACAGTTTCTAGAATTTTAAATAATATTTTACCAGAAAGCTTAGGCACAAGTAGTATCCATACCAACATTGTGATATTTATGAAACTCTTCCCCCCCCCAAATTTATTTAGGTACATGGAAGAAATAATGGAGAGTACTTTATCCCTTCTGGCCGTAAAGCATAATTTAAGTCTGATTGCTGCTTCTGAATTTTGGGATCCAGTATACTTTTTGGCTTTGGTTGATCTCAAAGCTGTCTGGTTTAAAAAATGGATGGTAAGGAAATGTGTACATTTTTGATATTCAGTCTTATTTTGTTACCTTTTCAAGGTTCTTTGGTGCAAGTGGACTGAGCAGAAATATATTTCTCCAAAAAGTATTGATGAGATATCCATCCTCTTATCAGCTTTAGTGTTTTTCCATGCTAATGATGGGACACCAATTTCCAAATAATGTTAATAGTTAACTGAATCTATTTTTCATTCCATCTACATAATATTGTAGGCTTGTGGACCTAAAATTTTCAGCCACTCATTTGCAGTGATCTGGTTGTTGTTTTTTGTCCAACTGACTACTTTATCCCAAACTGAGATTGTAGAGCTTCCAACTAAATAATATATAACCCATCTCTAAACTCAGTTTGCACTTGAAAACTACAAGGTAGCCAACATAATTTTGAAGAAGACTTCATATGGAGATCCAGGAAATTACAGTCTTGTCAGTTTAACTTCTGTTCCAGGGAAAATAATAGAAACTGCAATTAAAGATAAAATTACCCAATGTTTAGAGACATAGTCCGTGATCAAGAATTCCCAACATGATTTTACTGAGGGAAGATCCTGCCTAACTAGACTTCTACAACTCTTTGAGGATATTAATAAAAATGCAAGCCAGTAGATATCATCTGCTTAGATTTTCTAAAAGCCTTTGTCTCAGTAAGCTAAATAGCCATGGGATAAAAAGACAACCCTATTATCAATAAGCAACTGTCTAAAAAACAGAAAACAGACTAGGAGTGGACATTTCTCACAATCGAAAG
The DNA here is from genome assembly GCF_947247035.1 of Vipera ursinii. Taxonomy (NCBI): domain Eukaryota; kingdom Metazoa; phylum Chordata; class Lepidosauria; order Squamata; family Viperidae; genus Vipera; species Vipera ursinii. The sequence goes on along the minus strand of NC_139512.1, from coordinate 259,519,862 downwards.
ATGTAACGTGGGTTCCCCCAGAGATATGTTCTAGGATTGGAGCTTTTTAATGCATATATGTAGGTAGGTAGGTAGGTAGGTAGGAAGGCAGGCAGGCAGGCAGGAAGGAAGGAAGAAAGGAAGGAAGGATCTGGAATTGGGCAGGACAAGTAGAATAGCCAAGTTTACAAATGACACTAAATTGTTCAGAGTGGTAAAAATAAGGAACTACAAAGAGCTTCAAAGAGATCTCTACTCATTAGGGGAATGGGTGTCAGAATGGCAGATGTCATTCAATGTGAGCAAGTGTAAGTTGGTAGCAAAAATCCTAACTACTCATACAAACTAATGAGATCAGAACTAATGGTGAGTGATGATGAAAAAGATATTGAAATAATAGTTAAAATTTCAGTTAACGTGTTGATGCAGTATGCATTCAAAAAGATGAACAGTTTTTTAAGAGACAATAAGAAATGTTATTGAGAATAGAGCTGTCAATATCACAATATCCTTATATAAATGAATGGTACAACTGCATCTGAAATATTATGTGTTGCCAAACCTTTGAAAGAATATAGTGGAGTTAAAGAAGATTGAGAGGAGTTTAAGTAAGATGATTGTGGGGTTGGAGCAGCTTCCATATGAGAAAAGGTTATGACATTTGGGGCTTCTTAACCTAGAAAGTAGGCTAATGAGGGGGGGCATGACTGAAGTATACAAAATTATGCACGGTGTGTATAAAGTAGACAATGAGAAGTTATTTTCCCTTTCACAAAATATTAGAATTAGAAGTCACTCAATGAAATTGAATTGAATAAAGATAGACAAAAGTTAGTTTTTAAACAAGATGTAATTTAACCTTGGAATTCCCTATTATGCTGACTACCAGTTTAGCTGGTCTCAAAAAGGAAGGTTGGACCAATTCATGGAAGTCATGGGAATTGGACTTGATGCAACATGTCTGCCTCTGAAGAGCATCTACTAAACATTAGTGGGATTCATTATGGACTTGGTTGGCCACCATGAGAATAGACTGCCGAATTGGGCCAGATGCCTGATCCAGGGGGTGGGGGGCACTGCTTATGTTTTTATGTTCTATTAGTCTTTCTCACTGTTTCTCACAAGCATTTAAAGGGCTTTCTCCTGGTTCCTAGAATTATTTTCATTTTCAAATACTCAGTAAACATCATGGAGGAGGCCATGGTTGTTGAAAATGGACAAGAATAGGAATCACATCTTGAGAGGATGGATCAGTGAATTTGTTCATTTGTAGAATTGTCTTCTGTGTACACCAAGCAGTGTAGACCAAGCAAATCAATAATTTTTCTGGGCCTTATTATAGTAAAACTTTATGATTAAAAAAAGAAAGAAAGTAGCATTAAATCAACTGACAGTATTATACCTGCAACATTCACGGTTTCATTATTTTGGATTTGAATTGTAAGTATACGTTGAAATTTGCATTTAACCTTATACCATGGAGAGATTGGGCAGCTTTTGTTCACTTAAGGATTCAATGAAATATGCATTTTGTCCAGGCAGATGTATTTTGTATAATTATATGAAGATTTTTATTTAATCTCAACACTTCTGAATGCCCTCAGGGAGAGTAACATCCAGATTTCCAAGGATAAATTGTACGGAGCACAATTTATAAGGAAGGAGCACAAATTGGAAAGTTTTGTGCTCTTGATCCCTCTCCCCTCATCTCACTTTCCTTTGCCCCACTCAAGAAAAATACAGGTAGTCCTCGACTTATGACCACAATTGAGCCCAAAATTTCTGTTGCTAAGTGAAACATTTGTTAAGTGAGTTTTGCCCCATTTTACAACCTTTCTTGCTATGGTGGTTAAGTGAATCAGTGCAGTTGTTAAGCTAGTAAAACAATTGTTAAGTAAATCTGGTTTCCACATTGACTTTGCTTGTCAGAAGGTCATAGAAGCTGATCACATGACCCCAAGGCTCTGCAAACATCATAAATATGAGTCAATTGCTAAGCACATGAATTTTGAATTTTGATCAGGTGACTGTGGGAATACTCCAATGGTTGTAAGTGTGAAAAATGGACATAAGTCAATTTTTTCAGTGCCATTATAACTTTGAACGGTCACTAAATGAACTGTTGTAAGTCGAGGACTATCTGTATGCCAGAAAGGCCAGTTCTCTCTGACAGACAGTTCTGTAAGTATCAGTGTCCAAGCCATGGGTCTTCAAACTCGGCCCTTTTATGACTCATGGACTTCAACTCCCAGAATTTCTCAGTCAGGCATGCTGGCTGAGGAATTCTGGGAGTTGAAGTCCATGAGTCATAAAAGGGCCAAGTTTGAAGACCCCTGGTCCAAGCCATAGAAGGCTAAACAGATATAACCAATGTTTTGAATTTAGCTTCAGTATTTGGTTCCTGAATGGCCACACTAGGCCCCTAACGAATCCCTATTGATGTAGATCTTTTAGGAGTGCAACAATGCAATTCGCTTGCCACAAAGCAAGACAGTTTGCCACCTCATGTTGTCTCACTGAAAAGCTGAGCAAAAACTGACATAGCGTCTCTATGGCACAAATTTAAAAGTAAATTTGCATATTCATTATTAATTTATGTGTTTGCAGATTCAAAATAAGAAAAGTGTGGTTAGCTCAGAAACCTGCTGACGAAGGTATAGTTGTGTCCATAGGAGACTTTGGCTGAATGCAGCCAAATTGTTTTTATAGATTTGTAAATTCTGCAATGTTGACTGGAAATAGTATCAATGACAACAAGAAACAGACATGAAAAACAAAATAGAACTTTTTATTTTCCTGGGAATTTTGCACAATCTTTTCAAGCAAATGTGAAATGTTTATTTCTTTTAAATGGAAAATGTGGAGGAAACAAATATTTTGTTATTTTGACTTCAGACATAAATCATAGCTATTAGCTTGTGCATTATACAGTATGTTCATTTGGCTTCCTCTGAAGGCGAAAGTTTTCATTAAAATGGCTTGGGTTCTCATCTTGCAATGAATAGAAGTTATGTTAGTATGTGCTACTTCCTCTATACAATGTGTGCTAAATCATTTTGTAATCATTGAAGAAAAAAATGAATAAAATTTTGTTCAGAAACAAGTGCTAACTGTATTATACCTCTGCTTTGTGATATTAGCATGCCTACTACAGCAGAACAGTAGTGTTAAGGCTACTTGAAAAGAAATACAAATCTTTGGTAAGTGTGCTACCCAGATTTTCAGATACTGTAGCTTTAGATAGTTCTAAGTGTTTAGAATATTACTTCATTTAATCAAAATGTCTTGGGGAATTATGCTTTGTGGCCATTTTGGCACTGGATTTTATAAAATCCAGAGTTAAGGCACTTTTGCATCAATAAAAGAAATGAGGGGTATATGATACCAATTTAACTGAACTAAGATATAGATAATTCATCATTTCTACTTACATACTAATGTCAGCCTATAGGCAGTTTTCACATTTTAGATATAGTTTCTAGAGAGACACTTTATATTTCATCTTATCACTTATATGCATCTTTTAGATAAATGTATTGGAGTGAAGCAAAACCACATTAACTTTGCTAATGATCTAAATGGAGTAAAACTTTGTTTGGAGGGTCTAAAAATTATACAATACATGGTCTTTGTGGTGAGGTTTGATATGATTTGTTATTTTATGTTTCAGATCATTGCAACTGTTGAGCAGTGTGCCTCCTACTTGGAAGCTTGTGAGTCAGCAGTGAATGGATCAAGAACATTTAAAGCATTTTCCATGTCACATAATAGTACGTGCTATTTCTATTTGCTGTACAATATATTTTAAAAATCCTTTTATTATTTACACCGTTCTAATACATTGAGTGGCAGTATATCAACAAGACTTTTAATAGCAAGTTTTATTTCTTTTTGTATCATCATTTCTAAGCCATCCCAGTCGTGAAAGGCTCTGAGCAGTTCATAATAACATCAAAAGAAAATTGTAACATTAAAACAAAAAAAGTGGAAAACTCTGCAACAAGACTGAATGAGAATAAAGTAGCTTAGGTGTATCAAATAATTAAGATGCTCACAATTTGATCAGCCTGTGTCAAAGGCTCATTGGAATAATACTGATTCGAATCATTTATAGAGTTACAGAGAGAGCTACTACAGAAAAGCGGCTTAGTGGTGGCTTAGTGGTGAAGATGCTTGCCTCCTACTCAGAAGGTTGAGAGTTCAATCTTAGGCAGCGGTAGTTGTTTTTCTCCTAGTCTGTAAAGATAAAATATCTGCTGTGAACTTTGTATGGTGTCAGGAAGGGTATCCAGCCAATAAATGCTCAGGTCCCTCCAGTCTCCTCAACTGTACCCTGAATTAAGGGATTAGAGGGTCTTAAAAATGGAGGGCTTTTTTTTATAGACTACTACCGTGTTTCTCTGAAAATAAGACTAGGTCTTATTATTTTGGGGGGGGACCAAAAGACCCATTAGGTCTTATTTTCGGGGATGTCTTACAGCAGGCAGCAAGCGTGCGGGGGCAGGGCGGGGCCTGCACATGGGGTGGAGATGCAGAGCTTCGAAGTGTGGCGGTGATTGGTCCAACCTCAGAGTGTGTGGGCGGACCAACTAAAGGTATGTGAGTATTCGGGAGGGAGGGTGCATGTGGCCTTCACATGCCAGGCCAGCTCCTGCAGCCCTGGGGCGGCCATGCTGGGTGGTGGCAGAAAGGGCTCCGAGGTGGTGGTGTCCAAGCCAACACTCCTCCAGGCAGAGCCGGAAGCCTTTGCCCTGGGGATGCTGGGGGGCTGCCTTCCTGTCCTGTCCTGCCCGAGAGATGAGCTGGGAGGTGGCAGCCGAGGGCCAAAGAGCCACCAGAGCCCTGGAGGGTGCTGAAGTGAGCGGGTATCCTGCCTGCAGTGCTCATGCTAGCTGCCCCTTCTCCACCAGAGCTGGAATACTGCTGCATATCAGTAGATGCCGGTCTTCCCTCCAGCAGGCCTGGGCAGCTGCTGAAGAGAGACGGGCCCATTTCAGCACCTGGTGCCCTTGGGGGTTTGCCTTGCCACCTGCTTTCCAGCCCCACAACCACTCAGATGCCCTCGTTTCCCCCAAGCATTTCTTCGCTAACCTGCTTTTCAGCTCCGTCATGTTTCTCCTTTGTGTCTCTCCATTGCATTTCTCCATCATGTTTCTCTGCTGCCGCATGCAGGGAAACAAACTTTGTCGGACTAAAAAAAAAAAAAGTTCAATCAGACTTTCCAACTTCTCATAAAAGATCTTGTGAAGTTAGAAGGTCTGATTGAACTGGTTTTTTTTAGCCCCACAAACTTCTTTTGTTTCCCTGTAAGCGGCGGCAGAGAAACATGATGGAGAAACGCAATGGAGCTGAAAAGCAGGTTAGCGAAGAAATGCTTGGCGGAAACGAGGGCATCTGGGTAGTGGTGAGGCAAGCTCTCCAGCTCCATGGGGGTGGAGAAACGCGACGGAGCTGGAGAGCATGTGGCAAGGTAACACCCCCAAGGGTGCCAGGTGCTGAAATGGGCCCATCTCTCTCCAGCAGCTGCCCAGGCAGCTGGCATGGGCTCTGCAGGCAGGACGCCCATTTGCTTCAGCACCCTCCCTGACCCTTTGGAGCTCCGCCTACTGCTTTGGTGGCTACGTGGGCAAAGCTGTGAAGTGGGCCAGGGGGCCTAAAGCGCCAGCAGTCTGGCTTGGGAGTGAAAGGGAAGATGCGGATGGATAGGCAGGGCCTTAACTAGGGCTTATTTTTGGGGTAGAGCTTATATTAGGTCCACCCCCAAAAATCAAGCTAGGGCTTATTTTCAGAATAGGTCTTATTTTGGGGAAAACGTACTACAGATATAGGGGACTGTGAAGGTGAGGGCTACTATAGAGTAGGCCTGTTGTTCCCCTGCATGTTTGGCAGATGAAGGATATAATTCCTAACCAATCTTCTATACTGGTAGTCCATGACAACATTTGTTCAGTGACCATTCAAAAAAGTCATGACCGTTCTTCACACTTACAACCACTGCAGCATCCCCGTGATCATGTGATCAAAATTCAGATGCTTGGCAACTGGCATGTATTTATGACAATTGCAGTGTCCCAGGGTCATATGAACACCTTTTGTGGCCTTCTGACAAAGGAAGCCAATGGGGAAGCCAGCGTCATAACCACAGTATTATGAACTTAACAATTGCAGTGATTCACTTAACAACTGTGGCAAGAAGGGTGGTAAAATGGGACAAAATTCACTTTACAACTGTCTTATTTACTGATAAAAATTTGGGGCTCAATTATTCTTGTAAGTCAAGGATTACCTACAGATGACTGGATAGGGAAGGCACATTCCATTCTCTACAAGTTGTGGCTCACGAATTTTGAGATAATATATTCAGTTTCAAAATTCCTAAATCCATTTTTCTGATTGTTTGTTTCTATTTTATAAAGCTTTCTTCTTTGAAAATGTTGAAACCAGCTGTTGCTAACAGATGTGTTTTATATAAAATTTATAAACATTAACATTCATCATAAGGGTGTGGTACTCTAGTATGCAAGGGCAGAGCAAAAGAAAACACTTGCTGATATGAGTTATCTTTTCTTTCAAGGTAATAAACAAAAGAATTTCTACACAGGAAAAGAATTGCAATATATTTATTTTGTTCATTCACTGAGCCTGTTAGGCACATTATTAATATACAAACAAGGCAGAAAACTCTTTCCTATTCAACTGAAAAACCGAAAAGGTAAGGATTTAATGAAAAAGATAATTTATTTTATTTTATGACTGCTTTTCTCAAAAGTTTTCCATTTGTTAAATTCCCCTTCTGTAAAAAATGAATCGATAATACTGTGGAAGAGAACGAAAAACTTAGTGTAAGTTTTATGGTCACTCAGAAGACTGTGCCAACAGCAGAGATGGAGTGGGAAAAAATAATTCAGCTAACAATAAATCATCATCTTCATATGCATGTAGCAAAATGTCTTGGATTCCTATATTTTCCTTTCCCTTTTCCAGCATGACTGCAAACAGATCATTTCATTTTATAGTTTACTATGACAATCATAATATACACTTGTAATTCTGTGCAGTAAGGAAGGTCACCAGCCCTTCCTTTCTCAAAGAGTTTAGAAGTAGAATAGCTGCCATCACTTGTATGATTAATAATACTTAATATTCCTCCCAAACATAATAGAACGTGGGTTGCACTTCCAGAAAAGAACAGAGCTATCCTTTAATCTGTTTTTAAGAAGTAAGTATGGTATTGTCCGCATTTGATGCTGGAGGTGCCAATATGCCTACCCCATCCATACAAACAAACATACATATAGATATCTGTCGTATCACGTTTAGTTCATGAGCTCATAGCAATTAAATATGAGAGACTTCGATTCTCTGGCAAAATCCTGGGCATAAGCTTCATTGTTATTTCCAAAAAGGATTCTGGACTTGAAATAACAGAATAACAGAGTTGGAAGGGTCCTTGGAGGTCATCTAGTCCAACCACCTGCTTGAGCAGGAGATCCTATAATATGTCAGACAAATGGATGTCCAGTCTCTTTGAAAGCCTCCAGTGTTGGGGCACCTACATATTCTGAAGCCAAGCTATTCCATTGGTTAATTGTTCTCACTTAGGAAATTTCTTCTTAGTTCTAGATTGCTTCTCTCAATTAGTTTCCATCCATTTTTTCTTGTCTTGCCTTCAGGTGCTTTGGAAAATAGTTTGACCCTCTCATCTTTGTGGCAGCCCCACAGATATTGGAATACTGCCATCATGTCTCCCCTAGCCGACATACTCAATTCCTGTAACCGTTCTTCATATGTTTTAGCCTCTGGTCCCCTAATCATCTTAGTTGCTCTTCTCTGCACGAATGAAAATAACGGGTGGCTACAAAGTCAAGGGCTTTGTTTTGAAATATGCTTTTGTGTCAAAGCAAGGGCAGAAATAATCAGGGAAAGGCCTATGGAATGGTGGATAAGAGAATGTGATGGGTAACATCATCTGGGTAGATTCTGACTTTGTAAACTGCAGCCATTTTCAAGAGCACTCACAACACGCTCCCAAAAGTTGCAATATGCCCATCAACTTACCAAGAATTGAGATTCTTGGTTGGCTATATAAATAAACCGTTCCACAGGCTATCCTGTACAATATCATCAATTCCACTTTTCAACTCAATTGATTTATTAAAAAATTCAGCCAAGAAGAGCCAGAAGTAATGAGTTAGTGTTTAACATAAACCAAAGCATAGACTGTATTAACTAAAACTTCTCAAATATAGCTACCTAAACAAATTAGAGACTTTGACTTTTGAGAATCCCTGGGATTTCACAGCATGGCTGTAACTCTCCACCAGTCACTTGATTAAACCCATTTGAATTAATCACTTTTTCCAGGGAAGTGGAAATAGTTTCCAAAGAGAGAGATATTCCTTCCTGATTGGATTGAGTGTTTTCTAAATGATTCTTAACAGTGCCTGTTTCGCAGAAGGCTGAGTCAGCAAGAAAGTCATTTCTCTAGTTTGTATATAGCTACAATTAGTTTTTAAACATTGCCCTGATTTGCATAATATCTAAGCCAAAATGTGACTAGTCTTAGTATGCTAATTCTACCATGTTCAAATGCTTATATCTTGCCTGGCCTCTTCATAGTTTTTATCTGGAGATTTTATGACCAAAAAAAATGCCTGCAATGAAGATTAATTTCTCACTTTATACAAACCTGACTCTGATCAAACCACCATGTGTCCTTTTTTTTCAGTGCTACAAAATAATTACAATTAAATTATAATAAAATAATTAGGTAAAAGGTAAAGGTTCCCCCGCACATGCATGCTAGTCGTTTCTGACTCTGGGGGCCGGTGCTCACCTCCGTTTCAAAGCCGAAGATTCAGCACTTGTCCGAGGACGTCTCCGTGGTCATGTGGCCGGCATGACTAGACGCCAAAGGCGCACGGAACGCTGTTACCTTCCCACCATAGTGGGGTGTGGTGTAAAATACTGTCCAAAGATGAGGTGTGTGGTGTAAAATACTGTCCAAAGATGAGGAAAGCAGCAAAGTGCTTTCAGGAGTCCTTTGCCATGTCACTTTATATGCCATTCATATATAAGACTACAATTGGTTAATGCAAACTATGGCTTATGATTATAACTTCACGTTTTTTTATGGTAGAAGGTTTTATTTAGTAGAAGTAATTTGCTAGGAGTCATTCATATAGTATGCATGTATTTATTTATGATGTACAGGTAGTCCTCAGCTTATGACCACATTTGGGACAAGAGCTTCCATCCCTAAGCAAGGTGGCTATTAAGTGAGTCATGCCCAATTTATGACCTTTTTTGCTGTGGTCATTAAGTGAATCACCACAGTCATTAAGTGAATGACAGTTAAGCAAACCTGACTTGCCCCATTGACTTTGCTAGGAAAGTTGCAAATGGTGATCACATGATCCCAGGAACTGCAGTCATTATAAATTCATGCCAGTTCCCAAGCACCCAGTTTTGATCATGTAATTGTGGAGAGTGAGGACCAGTTGTAAATCACTTTGTAACTTTGAACGGTCACTAAATTATTAATGGTTATGAGTTGAAGACTGACTGTACGCAATATTTCCCTGTACCTGTGTCAAAACACTAAGAAAAAGAAGATCCTAGAAAATAAAGATGAAATTTCTTTACATGGTCTCCATGCCCTGTGGCTGTTAAAACAGCAACAAACCTTCTTGATTAAATTATTTGGAGGAACAAATGTATCCACCCAAACTATTTTAACATTGCTAGAAGAGCACTATACTTGAAATTAGCTAATTAGGGTTAATTTAATGGCTTCAATTGATTAATCTGAAAGAAATGGAAATGCAGCTTCATTTCTTTATATTAAATCTGTACATAAATATTATTTCACACATTGTTACTAAAAGCATTTTACATTGCTTTCATTTTCAAGTATTTTTTTCTTCTTCTGATTTCCCTAGATCTGATGACACTGAGAGATCTCATCATAATGTTTACACGTCTTATTTATTGTTCCCCAAATTGTCCCAAACCCCTTACTGTGCATTCAGGTAATAATTCTCATTTATATGCAGTTATTTTATAAACAACTTGCTTTGAGAAAAGAGTGTCTCCTGAAGGTTAATCTATTCTGTGTCTGTAGACACATGAATAACCTATGTGTTAGGAAGTTGTGGCAGCCTTTAGTATCTGGCTTGGAGGAGAAGTGAGGGAGGGAGAAGTAATAACAGGAGCAAGTTATTTACAGGACCATCTCATTTTGAGGGTAATTACAGGGTAATTCCTTCCTTTAAATATTTCACCCAAAGCAGAGGTCTCCAAACCCCTGGGCTGTGGCCCATTACTGGGCCTTGAGCCTTTCACAATCAGGCCACAAGTGCACATGGAACCATTACTTCTCTTTCCTCCCCCCCCCCCCCGCTGGTCCGCAAAGCCGAAAAGGTTGGGGAACTCTGACCCAATGGGACCTCAGAAGCATGTCTTCTTTGGTGACCATTCCAGCCCTTTGGAAGAGCCTTCCACATGGAATTTGAAGGATTTCTATCCTCTTAATCTTCCAGAAGATTGTAAAGATCTGGTTCTTCCACTAAGTATTGACTAGAATGGGGGTTGAGCTAGAAGGCTGTTTGATCTGATGCCTCTATTGGGAAGGGTAGATTTATTTTTATCAGGTTTTGTGAACCGTGTATTATCTGAGACAGGTGTAAGTTCTGTAAATAAATAAACACGTATTATTTTTCTTTGCCTTGTCACTATTTTGAAACAACTTTTTTTTTACATTTTCGCAGGCAATTATTCTCCAGCTGGCCTCATTACTGATATACTCCGGGTCTTTTGTGATGGAAAAGAATGTGCAACTGAACGTCTATATACAAATACAGTGATAGAAGAACTTCTTCAACCACTACATTATTTATTAAATGGAACAGAGGTTATCTTTAATTTTTATGCAATTTCCTATGGAGGATGGGATGAGGAAACCCCACAATGACAGACTTCCATCTAGAGCAAGGGTCCCCAACCCCCAGTCCATGGACCGGTACCAGTCCGTGGCATGCCAGCAACTGTCCGCACAAACAAGCAAAGCCCCATCCGAGGGATGCAGGTAGCACACATAACCACGTGCTCCGGTCTGCAGAAAAACTTTTCTCCACGGAACCGATCCCTGTGCCCAAAACTTTGGGGACCTCTGATCTGGAGACCAGTCAAAGTCAAGGCTGTGTTATAACTGACAATGTCTGAGATACTGAAGTGAAAGAGAATGCATATTTTATTTCAGTTGGAAAACACAAGAAATCTGAATCTTTGTTCAGATATCTGTGAGAGCTTCACTTAGAAGTGTTCAATTCACATAGAATTGCTATGTTCGTCCAGAAATGGATGAACAAGCTGGTTTCAAAGCCTAACAGTATAATCTTGTGATTTCTGTTTAGAAGATCTGTTGAATTCCATGGGCCTTTTTCGCCACTCAGTATAGAATTGAAATGTGAAATTTGACTTTGTGCATCAGGTTACTTGCCTATGATTGAGCATTAGAGCTAACAAAGCATCTGGGTGGTATTTAAGGTGTTGTTCTTTTCTTCATAATTGCTGTAATTTCAAACGAGAAATGGTGTTATTTTTGCTTGTAAGTGAGCACTTGTGGTGACTGAAGCCAAGCAAAATTCTAAATAGCTTGGCAAACTCAGTGAAATGAGTTGGAACTGAATCTGCTCTTGGTCTAAGAGAAGGACATATTCCCAGAGGTTGTTTGCATCCAAGATCAATGTGGAAAGGGATAGTTGTCAGTTTTTTGGTTTAGTTTTCTTTTACCATGCAATCTGCAGTACCACTCTGCTAAAAAAATTCTGTAGCCTTCTGTTGAAGCGGGGGGGGGGGGGGGGAGAAGAGTGGGAGAATATAGAAGAGGAATTAGCCCAAATAGTCATCATCTTTCTCTGCCTGTGTGTACATCCAGTTTTTAGAAATCTCCATTAGTGAACCGACTGACTATAGTTAAGGTAAAGGTAAAGGTTCCTCCGCACATGCGTGCTAGTCATTTCCGACTCTAGAGGCCAGTGCTCATCTCCGTTTCAAAGCCGAAGAGCCATCGCTTGTCCGAGGACGACTCCGTGGTCATGTGGCCGGCATGACTAGACGCCAGAGGCGCACGGAACGCTGTTTCCTTCCCACCGTAGTAGTCCCTACTATAGTCCCTAACTAGTCCTACTATAGTTAGGACAGTTTAACATTTAGCTTAAATCTGTGAAGAATTGATGGGATTGGGCCATTTTTTTAAAAAAAGAAATGATTTCAGAAATGATGAAATTAATCTAAACAGAAGGATTTCATGAAATGAAAAAGAGGATATCAAGAGAAACCCTGTAGCCTCGTTGGCAAAATGAAGGTTTATAGTTCAGGGTAAAAAAAATGCTTTAAAAGCAATTCATATTGTTATATCAATTTGCTATTGGCTGTGCTTATCAATTAACTTCAGACATTTTTCACTATACGGACAGGTGAATCTGAATTGTCCAGAAACAACTCTAACACATATAGCTGATATTTTGGCGCGAATTGCTGCTACAGATGATGGTCTTTTACTACTTCTTTATGGAGGAGAAAAGCCCTCTGCCCCAGATAGCACAAGGTATGACAACAGCATGAAAAACTGAAAGCAGTCATCTGAATTCTAATCCCATTAATAAAGTCTTTTCCTTTATAGCAAATACCGTGGTTGAAGATTGTGGCATGATTTATTTGTATCTTATCAAATTTATGAACTGGTAGTCCAAGGGTGTGTACTCTATCTGCAAAGCACTTTGTCTAGGCGTCACTTGAAAAGCCTTTAGGCAGTTGTCAAGTTTCTTCATGGATTAATGTGTAGTTGCATTCAGAGGCAAGTATGAATGAGTTATATCAGGTGAAGGATGAACATGTGATAGCTAAAATGTACAAACTTCCACCAAAATTTTAAACAGGAGAAGAACAGAATGCGGCCGCGCGAGTTGTGATGGGGGTCTCCCGATACTCCCATGTAACGCCTCTTCTCCGCGAGCTGCATTAGCTTCCAGTTGCCCTCCGGGTGAGATTCAAGGTGCTGGTGATGACCTATAAAGCCCTAAATGGCATGGGCCCGGATTATCTGAGGGAGCCCCTGCTGCCAGCGTCAACTTCCCATCGCCCTGTGCGCTCCCACAGGGAAGGCCTCCTCAGGGTCCCGCCAGTCAAGGAGTGCCGGCGGGTGATTCCCAGGGGGAGGGCGTTCTCTGTGGGCGCTCCTGCCCTATGGAATCAACTGCCAATGGAACTCCGGATCGCCCCTGACCTTCGTTTGTTTCGCCGGGACCTAAAAACCTGGTTATTTGAGCTGGCCGGCCTGAACTGAGGGGTTTTTAAGGTTTTAAATTTAATTTTAAAGTGTTGGGGCTATTAATTTAATTGTATTTTAATCTGTATATTGTATTTTTTAATTTGCCCTGTAAACCGCCCTGAGTCCTTCGGGAAAAAGGCCGTATATAAATTGAATAAAATAAATAAATAAAATAAATAAATAAACAAGTGAAAGAATACATGGTAAAGCAGGCTAAATTTTTTGGTTATAATATACAGATAGGATAATAGGAAAAATATGATTATCATAATGACTAGTTAGCTAAGTAATTTGGACTTACAGATTTGGGGGATCAAGAAGAGGGATTTCCTTCATTTATTTTGTTGAAGTATGCTTTTGTTTTTTGGTTATGAAAAGATTCTAATAGTCAGGAATGGAAGACCTTTCTACAGCTGGAAGTACACTTAGTAAACCAGTTTATTTCTGCAGATACCATAATAATGATGCAGTCTTATTTGGCTGAATTGATGATCTTGGGAACTCTAGGTCTAGGGAGTGACAAAAATGCTAGATAGTTACACTTCCCATCTTTTCTAGTCAGATCCATGCATCCATATTATGTCTAAAAAGCTATTTGACCATTTCTTTTTAAACATTTTGTCTTGTTTCCAGCCTTAAGGGTGCACATGTTATTGCCCAGTTTACAAAGAAGCTTCTTGATGAAGATATTGCTGTTTTGTCCGGATCTGAGATGTTACCAGTCCTCAAAGGAGCTTTTATCTTTGTATGCCGTCAAATGTATAGTACCTGTGAAGGCTTAGAGGTGCTGTTGCCTTATCAGTTACATGAATCTGTTGCTGAAGCTTGGAAAAAGGTAATAAACCTCAATTGTGTAATAAACCTCAATTTATAGGATCTAGCTACATCTTGCTTTGAAAACAAGACACCAAATATCCATGGAGATTTACATTGTTAGCATAATGATATCATCATGCATCTGACATAAGTCACCATGGAGACATATTTTTTAATTAAATAGACAGATGTGAATAATAGGCATCAACTCCTCCCAATTAAATTGAGTTTTAGAAGCATAAATTTGCTTTTGTGGTTATATTGTGACTTTGACAAGATGCTAAAAAGTTCACAACTTTTTGTTCAATTGTTAAGTACCCATTTATTTTATGGTAGTCATAAAAAACAGACAAACCCAGAGCAATATTATCTAAACACAATTACAGAATTTCATTGAATAGTAATAATACAAAAAAGATGAAGTCCCTGTGGATTTTACTCCGCTAGTCATTGCCAACTATAGGGGGCGGTGCTCACCTCCCTTTCAAGGCTATTGAGCCAGCGCTGTCCAAAGACATTTTTGTAGTCATGTGGCCAGCATGACATCACGGAGCACTGTTAACTACCCACCAAAGTGGTACCTTTTTGTCTACTCACGCTTTTGAACTGCTAGGTTGGTAGGAGCTGGGGTGATGACGGGAGCTCACCCCATCGCATGGCTCTTGGATCTCGAACCTGGGCCGTCAGCTTTCCAGCCAACAAGCCCAGAATCTTAACTGCTGAGCCTCCGTGGCACCCTTATTTAGTTGAATAAAGGATACAAAAGTTTCCATCTGAAAAAATCTATTTTTTTTTTATTACATTTATATCCCGCCCTTCTCCGAAGACTCAGGACGGCTTACAAGCTTAGCAGTAGCCTTCATTCTATGTATATGCCTGCTTGTTAGGGCTTTCCACACACCCCCAAGCGGCATTATTACAAAGTCAGCTTAATTGCCCCCAACAATCTGGGTCCTCATTTTACCTACCTCGGAAGGATGGAAGGCTGAGTCAACCTTGAGCCTGGTGGGATGCGAACCTGCACTAATTGCAGGCAGCTGGTGTTACTTAAGGAGGCATTAGCCCTCTGCTCCATCAAAGCTCATATTTTAACTTACCATGCTTTAATGCTAATTATCAGTACTTAAATTTGTTCTTCTGACCCAAATTTCTGCGTTTTTTATTTTTATTTTTTATCATTCAACAGACTAGTTTGCTTTCAGAGAGAATTCCGACACCTATAGCTGGGGTAGACACTGTTTCTTCAGTAAACCAAGAACCTCAGAGTTGGTAAGTGGTTTTATTTCATATGTTGGTGTGTATTTAGGATAACATTTAAAAATTTATATTGTTGCTGATGAAGAGTTTTTAGTGTAATTTGCTATTATGGCTGCAGATGTAGAGATATTGCATATAGTAGTACAAGGCTTAGTGTCGTAGATACTTTCTCTCTTGCTTACTTGTCTTCGTATATAATACTTCAGGTTTCCTCATGTTCACCTTTGGTTTCTCTCTCATTTCTCTTCAGTTATTTTGCTGGTACAGCTTCTATTTGGTTTTTCAGCTCTCATCTTTTCACTTGCAACTTTTGCTTTCTCTCACTTCCTTTTTCTTCATCTCCCAGTTAGAATTCGTTTAATCCCTTTCTTTTTTAATGTCCTCATCCTTGCTCTTGGTTCTTCCTGCTTCTCCTTTTCCCCCTCAGCCAGGCAGAAATCTGCCTGGTGACTTTCTGATTCTGCTGTGCAAAACCTGAAGACTCAGCTATGCAGTGGATGCATTGAATTATTTAGGGAAGAACAAGGGCAAATTTGGCTTGTCTTCTTTAGGAGTGATGCTGCATTGCTTACATAGTGATCAGCACTTGCACTGTGATGACGATCGTTTATTTACTTTTAGCTGTGTTGCTTTGGTGTTTTCCGGAACTCATGAATTTTATATGTGAATTGCTAGAAATGGCTATAAGCACTGCTAGTCATTGTTCATTAACAGTGGTTCTCAAGGATTCTAAATTCCAAATGGAGATTTTCCAATTCCAGTTCAGGGGGATATGGTGGTGGTGGTGATGATGATGATGATGATGATGATGATGATGATATTGGAGGTTATATCCCAGCTTGATACGCTTAAGCACTTAAAGTGGTCAGGGAGATGCCAGGACTTGAGCCCTATTCTCCTTTGTCTATCTCCACATTTTTACAAATGTATATAACTTTCTCACAATGACATTAGCAGCCACTGAAACCATGTACTATGTGCATCTATACCTATGCTTCATTTTTCTACGATTCCAATCCATATATGAAATATTTCCAAGGCAGTCCCAGAGGTACTTTTTCAAGAGGCAACTGGACTTTCTTTGCTTTTCCTTGAAGATATTTGCTTCTCATCCAAGAAGCCTCTTCAGTTCTGATTGAATATGGAGGAATGGAATGATTTATATTCCTCACAGTCATCCGGTCGTTAGACTCCTTCTGAGAGTCGTTGAGGCAACTTGGATGTTTATCTGTATCCTCGGGGTCAACTAAATAGTGCAAATGGGTATGGAACCTTTTTTGAACTGCTGAAAGGACTGCGATTACAGTGGGTGTTCTATACCATTTGCCCTGACCCTGAAGACATAAATAAATCTCCAAGTTCCCACCATGACTCTCAGAAAGAGTGTTAATGACCAGATGATTGCAAGGAATATAAATTCTTCCTTTCTTCAACATTTAGTCAGAAATGAAGAAGCTTCTTGGATGAGAAGTGAAATGTCTTCAAGGAAAAACAAAGAAAGTCCAATTGCCTTTTAAAAAAAAAAACCTTCGGGACAGCCATGACCTGGATGATTGAGAATCTCCATAGACATTTGCAAAGGCAGTGATTTGTATTCTACACTTAGGTTAAAGATAGTTGGTTCTTCCCATTGGTGATTAAATAATTGTAACCGCTGCTTTTTATAAAAAAAATTATATTGTCAGCTTTGTAAGAATGTATAAATAAATAAATAAATAAATAAATAAATAAATAAATAAATAAATAAATAAACCTTTATTGTCAAAGTACAACATGTGTACATTGAGATTAGCTGAGCCTCCCCCCGTGCTCTCTCCCCCTAACACACAGTGACAACAAACCCTCCATCCCACCACACCATGTGAACCAACTACACCACACACCGGCCTCCCAAGTCAATTCTGCATAAGATTATGTCCCATTTAAAAGCCTAACAGCCCACGGATAAAAGCTATTTTTCAGCCTGTTGGTACGGCTGGCTATATTAATATGTGAGTATCACATTACTGCCAAATTATAGGAGACCAGTTACATTATTTTTTTAGTATCTTATACAAATTATTGGTGCCAAAAAAATCGTTATAGAAAGATACATTTTATTTTATTTTATTAAAAAAAGCCTCATGTTTAGTTTTTTTAACCCTACAAAAAGCACTTTTAATGCCTTGTTTAAAACAGTTTTGTTGCCCATATAATGCACTCCATGCTTTCAATATAAAAACATTTGCTGGGTGAATTTTGTCTATTGAAGGTCAAACCAATCCTTTTGTCTAGGTTTCTTGGGAAATCTATTTGCGGATCAATGTTTTTCTTTAGATCATAATAACTCATGTCTTTTCTGTATAGTTTGCAATAACAAAAAGAAAAAAAATCATGAATCTTACCTGGCCGTGTTTACATTTAATAATAAGTCAGAGTTATGAGGAATGAGCTGCACGCTTGTAATGGCTCTTCCATCATCCTTTCTTATAAAGCAAACAAGTCAGGTTTCTTCATCCGTTGTTTGCTTAGCATTACATGTGAATCAGGGACTGATTTATTTTTCTTTCAGTAATTCAGAATCATAAAACATTATTTTGCTTTGGCATATGCTTTTGCTCTGTTAGGAGCAAAACAGACTAGACTTCCCAGTTAACACATATAATGAAAACAAATCACAAATGAGGCCATCCGAGCTTCATTTTTTTGGGCCCACTGGCAGGAGGAATTCAGCAGCAGCAGCAGAGAAACGGGTAGAGAAAGATGGGGAAAATGCAGTTCATGCTGAACTGGATTCTAGCTTATCAATGCATACTAATGCCAGCAATATAATATGAGTAGTTTGTGGAGATACAACGTGCGCTTGTACCTGTGGTGGTGGAGGATTATAATGGGCAATGCTATACCATAAAAACATAACATGAACAGGTAGAGCCAGAATTTTCTAGGGGGG